>NW_028258466.1:583455-644652 GCF_053883595.1 Heterocephalus glaber
CACACATCTATCAAAGAGAGAAATACCAGTTCCCAAACTGTCATTACATTTTCACATTAATATTTGGATATTAGCGATCAAATCATCATCTATTCATAGATCAAGTCACATATATTGAATTTGCATATACCAATGCCTAAGGACTAACATTATTCATATTTCATTGAAATATTTATAGTCTATATTTGTATATCTACTTATGGTTCCTAGTCTAGTTTATATATATTTTATTTAACATATTAATATATTTAATACTCATGTAAGATAGAAGAGAAATTTTTGACCTACTTACATTAATTTCTGAAGGCTAAATAACAACCTAATGTGATACATCTAATCAATTTCAATCTGTTTGCTAGAATGTGAAAAGGAGAAAATTCCATGAAGTAACTGTCAGGGTAAAGTCTGCGGGCTCTGCGGTGATATTCTTTATTTCATTTCTAGTTTCAGTAATCTGTGTCTTCTTTGGTTTTATTGATTTTCCTTGATTATTTTCTGTTTTCAATTTCATTAATTTCTGGTCTTATCTTTATCATTTCCTTCTTTCTGATTGCTTTGGGGTATCCAGTTTCTTGAGGAGGGCACTAGATTGTTTCACTTTCCCAGAAAAACAAAATCAATAGGATGCATGTGCAAAGAAAAAGAAAAGTGCAAGCTCTCGCTGTTATGTTTTTCTGTACAGAATGGTACCGGGCAAGGTGTAGACAAATGATATGCAATGGGGCAATCTCCTCATGCTGGAAGACTCTGAACAAATTTCTTGCCTTTTTGTATCACCTAGGTGTCTAGGAGGAAACTAAGAATGTGTTGGGAGTAGAAAAGTAATGAGGGACCAGGGATTTAGCTCAGTGGTTCCACTGCCTGACTCGCTAGCACAAGGTCCCGAGTTCGATCCCCAGTATCAAAAAAAAAAAGAAGAAGAATTTGCCCCGGAGATTTAGCTCAGTGGTATTGGCTTCTTTTCATTAAGGAGGCTTTAGGGAAAGTTTTTGAGCCATAGTCTTATCTCATCCTATTTTTTATCATACATTCCTAAAAGTGGAAAGGAATATATGTTGGCTATTCTTGTTGCTTTTAGCAAGGTATTATAAGAAAAAGATGGGCTAAGGCAAAAATATGCCAGTATGCAAACAGAGAAGGAAGGGCCTAGAGAATTCAGAAATTTGAGCCTCACAGCCTGGAGAAGTCAGCTGCTTCTGTACCCCAAACAACATAAGACCTACTGCCTCACTGCTAAGTCCTAAATTTTTCTAAGTCAAATGGCCTATATTTTAAGTTTCTGTGATTGTGTCATTCCAATTCCAAGGAGTTAAAGTTACGGTTAAGGTTATAGTACTCTAAGAAACACATCTAAAAATACAAAGGATTAAATAATAAATTTCTAACTCATGTTATGGTATGTCTCTGCTCTACTTAGTCATTCAGGGACCCAAATGATGATGATGATGATGATGATTTTCTTTCATCCTATCTACAGGCTGCATCTATATGGTCAAAATGGGTGACTATGTTGTCCATGTTATTTTCCAAATGTCAGAAAGGAGGAAGAGGAGTCCAGGATAACCCATTTCCTTTTGAACAACGTATGACTCAAACTTACTTATTGATGAGAACTAGACACAGGGCCACAGCTAGCCTTATGAGAAGCAGGGAATTGTAGTCTCTTATGTCATCTGTCCAAGAACCACCTCAGATTTTAGGAGATACCACACCTACAAATTACTGCTCCCCAAACATAAAGATTTTAAATATTTTAACTATAGGCAGCCTAGGTTCAATTTACATTGTTTTTTTGTGGGGTTTTTTGGTACCAGGGATTGAACTCAGGACCTTGCGCTTGTGAGGCAGATGGCAGCACCACTGAGCTAAATCTCCGGCCCCACTTACATATTTTTTATCTGAATTTTACTTTTGCTTTTTTAAAAAGATGCCTCAAGTTAGGTAATGTTACTTATTTTTATAAAGAAGGTTAGATTTATCTATGTGTTTGTCAATTTATATGCACTTCTTTTTTATACTGTATTAATTTTCTATTGCTGTATAACAAATCACCACAATCTTATCAGCTTAAAACAACACTCATGCATTAGCTCACAGTTTGTATGTCACAATTTTGGCACATCATGGAGGGGGTCCCATTTCAGAGTGTTCAGAGTCTGAAACTGTCAGGAGGTTCTAGGGAAGACTCCACTTCCAAGCTCATTTTTTTGTTTGCAGAACTTGGCTCCTTGGGGTTGTATGGCAAGGCCTTCCTTTTTTTACTTTTGCTGCCTGCCATTCAGAAGACTCTCTTATCTCTGTAGAATGCACTCTCTGGTCTTTTCCATGTGGCCACCACTGGCACTTCACAGCATGGATACATGTGTTTGAGGCTGTCAGGAGACTGTACCTCTTACTTCCTCACATGCAACCAACTGAAGTGGTGTGTGTGTGTGTGTGTGTGTGTGTGTGTGTGTGTGTCTTATCTTTTCAACTGCTCTTTTCCAAATATTCACAACTAGGAAATGTTGACCTACACCCAAGTTTCAGCCCAGGCCCTCTTTTCCCTTCTATATACTCCAATAAGTATTCTGCCTCATAGCTTTAAATACCATTTATGAACACATAACTGCCAAAATTTACAGTCTGGATTTCCTTCTGAGATCCAGACTTTAGTACCCAGCTGCTTATCTACATGGGTACTAACAGGGATATCAAATCTTCTTAGACAAACATCATTTTCAGTACCAGCATTCAATATTTAAAATTTTAATATCAGTCTGAAATTATTCTATGGAAGTTCTTTGGATGACTGGAACCAAAGGAGATATTTGAATAAATGTTGATATTTATCAAACTGAGTTAGTCTAAAAGACAACATTCAATTATATTTCAATCCTTTAAGCTGAAAAACAAAAAATTCACTTTATAAGTTTCATTAGGGCAAAGACAGTAATCTTTCTAATATCCAGCATATAGAAAGTATTCAATAAATATTTGCTAACTAAATGCAGTTTAAATACTATATGTGGAATGAAAGATAATTCAAGAAAGGAAAACAATGAGGTGATAAGATGACCAATATTATGAGTAATCAAATAAAGGTAACTAAAAGCCACAGATATAAATTTATGTCCATGATAATGACAAAACTTTAAATGTCTGACAATACTAAAGTGAGGGTGTGCAGAAATAAACATTTAAATGCTGATGAATATAAAGTGCTACAATTACTGTGGAGAATGCTTTGGTGATACCCTATGAAAATATGTATATCTTCTGATCAATATTTCCATTCATAAACACATAGCTTACAGATATTCTCTCATAAGCCTATATGCAAAAAATATTTATAGTGTTACTGTCTGAAAGAGCAACATTCTGGATAACGTAAATGGCTATCAACAAAAGAATAGGTTATTAAATTGAGGTAGTATATTAAGATCATGGAGTATTGGGCCGGGGATTTAGCTCAGTGGTTTCACCACCTGCTGCACAAGCACAAGGACCCGAGTTCAATCTCCGGTACCAAAAAAAAAAAAAGGGAAGATCATGGAGTATTACTCAACATTTAAGATGAAATAGTTACGTCTTCAATACTATATCTCAAATACAACAGTGAGCAAAAAAAAAAGATGAACTGAGAAAGAATAAATACATTTTCATTCCATTTACTGCAAGTTCTAAAATATGCAAAATACCACCATATTTCTAAGGCATAGTCTTTTGTTTGGTTGATTGTATTTGGTACTGGGGATCAAACTCAGGACCTTGCACTTGCGAGGCAGGCAGCAGCACCACTGAGCTAAATCCCTGCCCCTCTAAGAGACAGTTAATAAAACTAGGGCTGGGGATTTAGCTAAGTGGTTCTGCCGCCTGCCCCGTAAGAGCAAGGATCCAAGTTCAATCATTGGTACAAAAAAAAAAAAAAAAAGAGTTGGAGTAGAGCCCCCCCCTCCTCCCCAGCACCGAGGAGGTGAGCCTCTCGGGCAGCCATACCACCACCCCAGAGTGCTGAGGAGCAGAGCGCCCCCAGCACCAAGAAGGTGAGCCACACAACACCCCACCTCACCCACCCATGGCCGTGCCAAGCCATTACCTGGATCCACATCTCAGAGTTACAGGGGTCATAAAGGACATTGTTCTGAGCTTGAGAAGTAGAACAGAAGTGAACAACAGAAAGAGGGCCTCTCTGAGGCTCCTCGATGAAAAGCCCACCAGAAAAGTGAAGAAAATCTCTGCAATAAAGGCACACCAGACCACCTTAGTTGAAGGAGCAGTGGTGTGGACCAGAGCAGAGCTGTGTGGCTGCAAGCAGATCCCAGCCAGGGCTCCTCCCTGACCCCAGAGGCTGGGGCACACTGGCCCAAGCCAAGGGCTGACCTCGAAAAGAGCTGCACAGGCACACAAGCAACAGTCAGAGGTTCACCCCGATACCATCAGTAATTGCACAAGACCCTAGCCAGAAGCTTGCTCACACAGTAGGAACTGGGGTGCACAGCCTTCAGCCAAAGGCCCACCCAGACAACAGCTACATAGGGGCAGTAGCCAGAGGCTCACCTAGATATCATCCCAAGTGTGCACAGGCCCCAGCCAGAAGCTCACCCAGACAACAGGTCAGCTCAGGGATCCAGAAGGCCACCATTCTGAACCCAGAAATCAGTGTACTGGTGAGCAGCAGAGAATTGGTGGCTTGCTGAGAAATGAAGACCACTGGGTAAGCAAAAAGTTGCCTCAACAAAGGCACAACAAGCTGCATCTGTTCAAATGAGAAGACAGGTAAACAAGTCTCAAAACCAGACTTCCAGATCACCTAAGGCAACCCCAAAGGGAAACGAGATGGAACAATCTGAAACTCAACTACCTGGACTCCCTGAACTGGCAACAAAAGAGGATCTGGAAAAAATGAAATCAGAAATAATTTCTCAGATAACAGCAGAGATTGTGCCCATAGTGCAAGACATAATAAATCTAGAGAGGACATAGATAAAAAAAATAGAGGAGCTGAGGAACATGATGGAATCCCAACATAGGAAACAAATGGAATCCATAAAACAGATGCAAATAGAGTTCCAGGAGATCTAAAAACTCCATTGAAAGTTTACGCAGCAGAATGAGCCAATGTGAGGACAGAATTTCAGATACAGAAGATAAGATTGCAATTAGTGACCAGGCAAAGAAAAATTTCTTTAAAATAGTAAGGGACCATGAGAAATCAATCCAGCAGCTGCTAGACTATGCAAAGAAGAATAATAAAAGACTGATCGGAGTCAATGAAGAAACAGGAGAGAGTGCAGACGACATAAGACAAACTGTTCACAGAAATAAGAGTAGGCATATCTGCCCTTGTTCCCCACCTTAAGGAGAAAGCATTGTATCTTTTCCATTCATATAAGGCATTTTTTTTGCCAGAAGTATGGACTACATGTCTTTTATCTGTTGAGAAGGTTCTGTTCTACTTCTAGTCTCCTCATAGCTTTTATCATGAACCGCTGTAGAATTTAGTCCAATACTTTTTCTGCAACTACTGATAGGATCAAATGGCTTTTTCCTTTCTTCTGTTAAAATGATGACTTATGGGGGTGGATCTTCCAATGCTGAACCAACACTGCCATCCCTATAACAAAACCACTTTCTACATCCTGCCAGATCTGACTTCTAATAGTTTGTTTTGTTAAACAAATTTTCATCTATGTTCATACTTTTTTCTTCTATTATCTTTATCCAGTTTTAGTATTACCACAATGTTGATTTCCTAAAATGAGGGGAGAAGTGTTCCTTCTGTTTTCTGTTTTAAATGTTCGATATAATTTATCAGTTAAAATGTATATGTGCCTGCTGTTGTCATGTAGGTAGGTTTTCAAGCTAGGAACATACTTTCTTTAATAGGTGCTATTCGAATTTTATATTTCTTCCAGAGTCAGTTTCATTAATTTGTTTTCCAAGGTATTTCAAGGAAGTTGTCAAATTTATTTCAAAAAAGATTTTTGTAATATGCTTTCTATATACTTTTAAATTCTGTAAAATCTGTGGTAATGTCCTCTAAGTCTTGGTATTGTAACTAAAAAATGTATAATTGATATTGTGTAATAGGAAGAAAAGGTCTAAAGGCATAGGGGAAGTGGGAGGAATGGGGAAAGGAAAGAAAGGAAAAGAAAAAATATGAGAAAAGAAAAAAATGGAAACAAAGTCTTTGTAAATAGGGAAGGATGGAAGGGGTGACGGGAGGGCAGGGGAATGGGGAAAAAATAAGAACCAAGATACTCATGTAATGGTACAAGATCCTAATGATGAATGTAACTGTATTTTATACCTAAAATGTACCAATAAACTTAATGAAAAAAAAAGAATAAAACTATTCAGAAAAATGTGGGATTGATAAATACCAAATACAACATGGTGGTAAACTTTGAAAAAATGCTAGAAAAGAAGGGTATAAGCCAGGAAAATTACATAATTTTAACCGTAATTGGTACTGTTTTATGCCTTAAGCTTGATGAGGGATAAATAAGTATTCATTATGCTATCATTTAATTACTCTTTATCCTTTTGGTAATTCTGAAATAGTTCACAGTAAACATTTTTCCCATAAAAAACTCACATGTATAAAATGATTACCCAAAGCTTAAGTTACAATGTTCATTCTATTAATTCAATGAAATTTTTGACAGTTTTAATAATAATAGAAAGAGTGTATCTTAGTCTTTTCAGGATCCTATCACAAAATACCATGAGCTGAGTAGCTCATAAAGGACAGGAATTTATTTCTCACAGTTCTGGAGTCTGGGAAGTCCAAGATCAAAGTGCCAGAGGATCTGCCATCTGGTGAGGACTGCTTAATTCACACAATAGTTACTTCCCTGCAACTTCACATGGTGGAAAGGACAAGGCATCTCTCTTGGGAGTCTTCTATAAGGGCACTAATCCCATTCATCAAGTTCTTCTCTCAATACCTAACTGTCTCTCAAAGGCCTCACCTCTTAATACTTGGGGATTATTTTTCAACATGTGGATTTTGGCATACACAGGCAATGAGACCAAAATAGGGTATGAGCAAGAAAGTAAAAGTTCACATTGGCACTGCTTTTATGATGTAACTCCATATATATATTTGTATGTGATACATGTACCATTTGTTTCAAAACTTCTAAATATATTCATAGTATTTGACTCTCTCTATGTGTTTTTGGGTAACAGAAAAATCCTATTAGGATATTAGTACTTTCCAATTTTTTCTTTAATAATATATATTGCTTATATAATAAACTTTCTTATAAGAGTGAGGTTTAGAGAAACAAAAGAAACTGATATTGCATGAGGAACTGAACATTTAAAACATTGGACAAAAACATTCTAATTTCAATAATTCTATTGCCTTAAAGATTTTAGATTTGGGTCATATGGAGAGGGGTTATATATAGTATTTGAATAATTTTTGTTTTCATTCTTTCTTCTCAATCTTTCTGTACCCTTTTGTTTCAGATATGCTTATTATATTAGTGCCCAGCTGTATTTATTAAATTTAGCCAATCTTTATTGCTTAACTACAATTAAAAATATTTAATCTGTTCACATTATAACTCAGAAATTATATCTACCAATTATCTTGCTTTTTTTGTTTCACTTGTCTTGTTTTTCTTTACTTTCTTATCTACTTTTAGATATACTAAGTGCTTGCTAGTAATTCTATTTTTCTTCCTCAACTAGTACTCACTGTTCCTTATTCTTTTAGCAGTAACTATGGTGTTCCATATAATATGCAAACTTATCAATTTCTTTGTTAATCAAAGCTTTTTTTTTTGTACTGAGGATTGAAATCAGGACCTCATGCTTGCCAGGCAGGCACTGTGCCGCTGTGCTACATCCTCGGCCCATTGCTTTTTTTCTTGAACTGCACAGAATATTTGATTTCTCCTTCTAGCTTACATGAAAATTTAATTATATCTTTTTTTACCATTAAACTTCATTACTCTTAAGACAATGTTTCAACTTACATCTCATCTCAAACCTTTTAGCTAGGATCACTTTGCTTTTGAATGAAGTACATCTCTTTTAGTGAAGTTTGGCTCAAGACAATATCTATTTTAGTATGATAATTTCCTTATTTCACCTTCATGTTTGAAGGATCTTTTCATCAAGTAGAGAATACTAATTTTGTGCCTATTTTATTTTAGTCCATTAAAAATATATTCAAAGTCTGCTTCTGCCAGGGTAGTTCCTTTAAAGCAGTGTGTTTCTCTTTTTGGTTTTCTGAAGATACACTCTGATATGTCTAGGTGTATAAGTTCAGGGAAAAAATAGATGTGCAACAAGGAAAACAAAAATACCATAGTTTAAAATGACAGATTAAAACATAGGCTTTCTATTCTTGTTGTTTGGTGGATGTGGTCCACAATCTTTACCAGAAACCCAGGTTCTTTCCATCTTGTTTCTCTCCCATCCCATAGTCAAAACCATGTCTTGCTTTGATTTACACCACAAGGAAAGAAAATGAAGATAGCTTGTATGTTTTTAAGGTCCCCAGATGAAAACATTATGTTGGCAAGAAATTCGACACAAAGTCATTCCTACCGTAAGAAAGAATGGAAAATGCTGAGGAGTTGAGAAGTCACATTATCTGGTAATTCTACTAACATAATGAAAGAGAAACTGCAATTTGATGACTACATTGCTGGTTTTACCATTCTAACTGCAGATTTCCTTTACTATTTTGCTTGAGGATTATTAGCTGAGCTACTTAAACCCGTGGATTGTATTTTTCATAATTTCTGGAAAATTTTTAGCTGTTCTTTTTTAATTGAAATTTTTATTGAGATAATTGTAGTTTCATATAAAAGTGATAAGAACACAGAGATCCCATGTACTTTTGCCCAGGTCCTACTAATGGTAACATTTAGCAAAACTATAGTACCAAAAACAGTGTACTGACATTGATGACTGATAAAATCCACTGGTCTTTTATTCAGATATCCCTGGTTTTATTTGTACTTATTTGGGTGTGTGCATAACTCTCTATAAGTTTATCACATGTGGAGGGTTATATAGCCACCACCACAGTCAAGATACAGAACGGTTCTTTTAACTGTAAAGATCCTTGTGTTGTCCATTTATAACCACGTCCACCTCTCCCTTGCCTCCTCTTTCTACCTCTAACTCTTTCTGATTGCAATTATGTTCTCTATTTCTAATTGTTTTTTGTTTGGAAATGTTTCAAAATGTTCAAATTTCATTTCCACTTCAAAATGGAAGCATATAGTATGTAACTTTTTAGGACTGGCTTTTTTCCCCCCACTCAACAAAATTCCCTGGAGATTTATCCAAGTTGTTACATGTATCAAGATTTTGTTTCTTTTTATTGCTATGTAACATTCCATGATATATTTGCTCCAAAATTTGCTTGACTAATACCCACTGAAGGAGATTTGAATTGTTTCAAAAACATTACAAAATGTGATTTCTTACACTATATTATAATAGGTCCAAGTTTTGCCAAAATATCTAACCCATATTAGTGAGCATCTTAAATAGTGCTGTGTTGAAATTTAAAAATGAATTTTCCTATAAAGAGTTAATAAAATTTAGTTTTCCAAATTACAAATACATACATATAGAAAAGTTCAAATAATAGTCAAAGAACATATCAAAATATATTTATTAAGAAGTAAATCTCAACCTTCATCACCCAACACTAACATCTCCCTTTTCTTCCCAGAAATGACCAACATTAACATTTACGGTATATATTTACCTTGGATCTATTCAGATCTAAAAGTTATTCCATTCATTATTTTTCATTTGGAAGTATTTCATTTTATCTGCTAGTAATAGTTTTTCTTTTCCAGTACAGTATTAATGTTGCTTACATTTCTTACTTTTTAACAATATTTTAAAAGAAGATATTAGGTAACATCATTAATTCCTTTTGTGTTTCTAGCTTTAAAATACTTATATATTTACTAAGGTTTCCATTAGAGTAATAAAATGCTTTGACAAGATTTATGTTTGTTCATTTGTATAAGAATTTACTATATACCAATGTGGTTTTAAATATGCTTTGCTGAGCTTGACATTTTTGTCAAGGACCAGAGACTGAGGCAGATAAAATCACAATTTGGACCTATTTTTTATATATAGAAGGTTTATATATGATTTTCACATTCCTAGAAATAGGAATGATATATCTTCCAGTATTAAAAGAATAAAAATTCTGTGACTAGTGGAGTACAGTAAAGGCAATCCTACTTGAATTAAACTTCTGAAACCAAGCCCGTATATATGGCAGTGTTCTGGCACAATAGATTTAGATCTCTTGATGGAGACCATGAACAATCTACCTTTGCCTTCTCCAAGCTCTCCTACCTTCTACCCGGGGAATAATCATAAATAGGATCCCATACCAAGGTATGCATGTATGTAAAGACCATGTTGTGCATCCCTACTTTCCTTTGGTAGGATGGAATTGATATGGAGTAGAAAAAAATATATACTTTGAATTTCCCAATTGTCTTAGATGCTAAACTGCCCCTGAAATAGAATGAGGCAGTATTTGAGCATTTATGAATATTGGATGAATACTGATCAAAGATTGGGCAAAACTCTAGTGTAAATATCTAAATGATATGATCAAAAATATGATGAATGTTTAAATTTAAAATTACTACAGTAAAAAACATTCTATTAATTCTCCTCAAAATACTCCCCTGTCTTCGAACACACTAGGCCATTGTTCTTGCCACTTTCTGAAGCAGTTCTGGAAGTTAATATTATAATATATACATTTTTTAGTTTAAATGCTCTTTACTTTTAGACTACCTACATGACATGTTTTTTTTCCCTAAAAAACAATCCCTCCACTCCAAATAAAGCACGGTCAAAATAAACAAAGCGTTCAAGATGACATCAGTCCCATTTGTCTAAAATCCCGGTGTTGTGTGGATGACAAGCAGCAGCCAGTTATGTCAAGTTATTGATCCAAGGTAACCATGGAATCCATTAACATTTTTCCATTTCTAAACCATCCTTAAAGAAAATCATAAATGGGGTCAGACCATCCTCACGGTAGTCCAGGACAGCAACCACACCATCTGGATTCATATTTGCACCAATAAAGAACTGATAGTTTTTGAAATTAGCAAGGATGTGTTTGATTTGTTCTGCAGCCCCTGTCATAAAAGGCTTTACCCTTTCTGGTCTTTGTTCTTCAGGTTCGCCTTTCATTGATTTCATATAATCATTGATGTACTCCTTGTAGGCCTCTTTTGTGAAGCTGGTTTCCTGCAGGTGAGGGTTCACGACAATATCCAGCCCAGTGACTACCGTGCTTTCGGTACCTTCGCCCTCCGAGCCTTCAGCGGAGGCATTTCCACCAATGAGCGAGTCATCAGTTACCCTCTGTTCTACTGACCATCTCGCCCTCCACCTCCAGGCACAGTCCGCCCGCAATCTCCCGGATCTTGTAAATGTCGGAGAACTTCTCATCATGGCTGATGAGGTCCCGAAAGGTAATCATGATAGTGGCTGAAGGGAGCCGCGGCCGCGCTAGCTTAGCAGGAGCCCGGAGCGCAGAGCGAGCGCGGAGCAGCCGGAGCGGCACACGAGCCCGGGGGGGGGGGGGGGGGGGCGGAAAAGCTAATATGATAATATTTCAAAAATAATATTATTTAAATATAAGTTAATAATAATTTTTAATTCATCATATTTGTTGATTACACCTTGTAAAATCCAGTATAGACTGGAATGTGTGAAGCTGCATGTTATTCTAATGGAATATAGAACAGGGATAAATTTTCTCCCTCAGGAACCTTGCGTGAATCAGTAGTTACCCAAGGCAAATACCTAACAGCAGGTGTATGGTAAATACTAGTAATCATCAGGAAATTATCAAATACATGATATGTACCAAAGTAATGCTTACATCACTTTGGAACTTGATTCTACCAAGGCAAGTTGAATTTTGACTGAACAAAAAGTATACTTTCATCTTTTCTTTTTTCATTTTTTTTTTTGATCCCTATAGACAAAGTGACTCACTAGTACTTTCCTGTGAAAAAAATTAAAAATTTATACAACCATTACATTTGAATTCTTTCATTTTGTAAAATGACCATGGAATATATGTAATGATAATACAAATATTTCTGGACATGTATTTTGTCATTTCAAATGAATATAACATTATCTACTCCAATAAAAATTATAAATGGATTTTTAAGCTAATGAATCATGAAATATTTTGTTGAGTTACAAGTGAGCCAAATGGTCATATTTATTTTAACACCTGGAAAAAGTCAGGATATGCACAGCTGGCTGTTAGCTTGTCACACATTCCTAAGTTTACAATTACTACTAGTGTTCTCAAACCAAGTCTACTGACAAACAGTTGCAGGTGGCCAAGATGTTTATGTGTGGAAACAGCTTTACTCAGCAAAACCTAATAACATATCAATAATATAATCACACTTACTTTACTTTGAAAACAGTATTTAAGAATGGCAATTTCTAAATATGTTTGAATTATTTAAAGCATGCATAATACTTCTGAGAAATGTATAAATATTACCCTAACTTTGAGAAAAATTCTGTAAATCAAAGAACATTTAAGAATACTCTTAAATATTGATCTGTTAAAGTCTAATTATTGGAATATTTCATATGCTGGAAATAGCCACATGCATATCTCCAACTCATTCTCTAGACTGTTAAATCTAGATGAAATGCAGCTAATATCCCAGAGGAGGCAATAACATAGTTTTATAAAATAACCATTTTTAGGTTTTTGAATTCTATTTTTCTAGTAATTTCATTTTGTTTTATATTAGTATATAAATAACATATAATGAATAACCAAGATGGGTATTTACACACCATGACCTAATTTTTGAGAAAACAATGACATGGTCATTGAAATCCCAGGTTCCTCTTCCTGCCCTCACTTCCCCTTTGTCCCTCAGAGATAGTATTTTTCTCAATTTTGTGTTTCATTTTCTTGCTATTTTTAAAGGTTGTACCACATCCAGTTGTATTCCTAATCAACTTATTGTTACTTTTAAACACTGATATTTATATTAGTGAAAAAATACTATGAATGTTGATGGACACTGGCTTATCTCCAGTTCTTCCCTTACCCAGTGACCCTAACAACTATTTTGCACAATTTTCTTGGTATAGGTGGCCGGAGTTTCTATTAGTATATGTGTGTGTGAGTGCATGCATGCATGTGTGTGTGTAATGTACTAAATAGGTAAATATGCATTGTGCATATATGTATATCACACATGTCAAAATTATATTATATTACTATATAATTTGTCAATTTTTTTCTTTTTCAGTACTTGAGGTTGAACCCAGGGAGTGCTGAGCTATGCTCCTAGGTCTTTTAAAAAATTTGAGACAGGGTCTTACCAAATATGAACTTTCGATCATCCTGTCTCAGCCTCCTGAGTAACTAGGACTACAGGCATGCATCACCATGTTCAGCATTAAACTGTTTTCTAATATGCTTTTCATCTATTTGTACTCTCAAAAGCAGTACAAAAGTGTTCCGGTTGTTCTATGTTCTTGTCAGTATTGATATTCTGACTTTAAAATTTAGGACAAGCTGGTAGGTTTACGGTAGCATGGACCTGTGGTTTTAATGTGTATTCCTCTAATTAGTAGTTACCTTGAATATCTTTTAGGCAGTTTATTGACCATTTCAATAACTTCTTGTGAATGTTAGTTTAACTTTCTTGCCCATTTTCCAATGGAGTTGTCCTTCTTTTTCTTAACTGACGAGTAGACTTCTTCATATGTTGCGAACATTAATTCTTTGTCAGCCATATGTGGAAAGTATCTTTTCACAGTGGATTATCTTTTCATCTTTTTCTATTTGTCTTTTGATGGACAGATGTTCTTAATTTTAAGAACATTAAAATTAACCATTTTTGTTTTTTCAAAACTATTTTGCATAGCTGTTAACAAATATGAAAAATATCTTACTATAGGAACTATAATACTATATCATAGAATTATGAAAATGCCCTTGTTTGATGACAGAACAATATCTTTTTATTAAACTACAGAATTTGATATGAAAAACTGTGACTGAGACAAAAGGTAGCTAAACGATTATTCTGGTGGTAGCTGGCTTCTTAATCAGTTAGTTTCCTAGGTGATAAATCTGGGCAACAAAAGGCACAGATACCTGAAAACTTTTCTGTGACACTTAACTGTCGTAAATACCGTGAGGACTTGTTTGTAGAGACACATCTGTGATATTTTAAGTAATAATGGAGTTTATAAAAAAAGAAAATATAAAAAATAATAGACTTTATGTCCTTTTTTTAACCAAAAGAGACATATATGTATATGCATGGAAATTTTTTAAGTAACGAGAAAGAGGCTTTTTAAAAACCTTTTCCCACTCAACCTGTTCTGCAATAGGAGAACATCATATCATGAGCATGAATTACCTTTATAATGGAAAGCATTCTGATATTCTCCAGGCTGAACTAAAAATTGTAAGAATATTAACATGCTTTAAAATGTACATAATGTGAAACTTATGATTTTATTTTAATGTAGCACAAAATAACTTTGTCACAGTTGTATGTAAGGTTTTGGAGCCATAACTGATGTTGAAAATATACATTATGAAAAAAATAAAGAAAATATACATTATGAGTTGAAAATACCCAATTCTTAATTTCTTTGGAAGATCTTTAAACAGACTGTAAGTTCTGTTAGTTCCAGTACAGAGAGGCAGAATACATCAGCATCATAAATCACATGTGAACATCTGCCCTTTTGCCCAAATTTTGAACATAAAAATTATCATCATTTTATAAAGGCAAGAGAACAAAACAAATATGTAATGAAGACCCGGACTGTGACTTAGCTCTGGTAATACATACTTGGCATGAGTCAGGTCTATGTTTATTTTCTTAGCTTAAGATACTTATATTACTTTCTTAACTTTTAAGATCATACTGAATTCAGTTTTTAAAAGACCTTCAGTGGAATAAATTTTTAAAAGACACGAAACCGTTTTGAAGCTTTTCTTGCTTTTTCACATAATAGTGGTTATGATAAATTGTATGTTCCTAGATCACATTACAGTAAGTATTTGCTAGCTGAATAAATTAAAGGGGAATTTCCTGCAGGTCAAAAATACTGGAATGTATGTAAATATTACAGTCAGTCAAATATCAGTAATAAACATACAAAAATGTTTAACTGCATGCTCTAATCTGAGCAGAGTTGGAGAGCTTGCTTTTTGTTGATAATGTCTGAATACTGAGAAATCTTTGAGAGTCAATAAAATTGCAGTAAATTATTCTGAGATATGACAATTGACATCAGAAAAAAAGAATCATTTAATGATAAGAATCAAAGTGTTAAAATGTGTAAAAAGTGTAAAAAAGTATAAAAAGTTTAAAAATAGCTGGGGACTTAGCTCAGTGGTTCCGCCGCCTGCTTTGCAAGCACAAGGACCCGAGTTCGATCCCCCAGTACCAAAAAAAGAAAAGTTTAAAAATACATACATTTATCTAACATTTAATATTAGATTCTCATTTTACCATCTCTTCACCTGACCTTCCTGGTAGAAAATACATCATTTCTTTTAACCATTACCTTGAATTCTTTTCTGACAATGTTTTAATTTTGACAATTCACTTGTGAGCTTCATTGATTCATTCAATATCATAAACAATAAACAAATAAAAGATGAAGTTAATGGTTAAGAGCTGAACTCTGAAGCCAGTTAGTGTAAATTTGTATCTTGACTCTGCAAGTCAATAGCCACTAGAGCTTAGAAAAGTCACTTAACTCCTGTTCGTCAGTGTCTTTGTCTGTGAATATAAGAATATTAACAATATATATCTCATATGTTGTGAAGAATGAGTAAATCAATATACTTAAAAGTCATATAACATTGTTTAAATGCGAAGTCATATAAATGTCAGCTGAACTAATAATAATATAATTATTATTATTAGAATACCTATATACCAAGGATTCTACTGCATATTTGGATTACATTGGTGAAGTAGCAGACAAGGCCTTTGAGAAAGCCCTTTTGGATGCAGCTGGGCTCCGTTTTTGTTCCCCCAGACTGTTAGTGGATCACGTCAGGCTCCTAAGTAGACTCTGGACTAATCATGCTAGTCTTTGGCTATCCATGCTATCATACAATAGTAGGAATGAAAAACATTAAAATTAAACCACCAATAAAGTTGCAATCCCCAGGACTGTTACTGTAATAACAAAAGCGACCTGATTCCTATTTCTAATTTCCAAAATAAAATCTTCATAATATTGCTTTCATTTCCAAGATCTAAGTGCTCATTAAGGAGAAAAATGGTTTTGTTTCAGTTCCAAAAGGGCTTGGTTTGGAAGACTGCAATCTTAAGCTCTGTGAAAAATCACTGACTACCTTAAGGCAGAGGAAGAAATAAGTTTCCTTTCTTGTGTAGAGGAAGAAAATTTCCTTCTACCCTCCTAGGTTCCATAGCTATGCCTGAGAATTAAACTAACATAAGAAACATTAACAGAAGAGGAGCACACAAGTTTTATTTAATATATTGACATGTATAGGAATCCTTTTAAGGAAAATGAGCCAAAGAAGCTGTTGGGCCCAAAGGTTTATACAGTCTTTTGAAACAAAGACTGATAAATTATGAGGATGTATCAAGGCAAAGGGGCTTGGACTGGGGGCAATAAATTGAGAGACAGCAACTAGAAAATATATGGGGAAATGTAATGGAAGATAAAAGTTATTTTAGTAGCTTTGTACAGGTTCATTTTGACATCAAGTCCTAATCTCCAGTGTTAATGTTCTTCTCTTCCTGGTTGAGGGAGGGCACCTTTGTCACGGGAATTTTAGGACCCACTTTTAGGTAAGAATGGAATGGAGATCAGAGCGTCCTTCCTTGCAGTTGGTATTTTTCAAGTGTCTTCAACTCAAAATGACCTTTATTTCAGAATGGTGTATTTTGATTTCTTACACTTGTTTTCAAAAATACTATCTAAAGATTAGGATGAGGGGAATGATTCTCTTAACTCTAGACTTTTAGGACTTGCAAGGTTCTTGTGAAAATATTTCAGTACAGTGAAATGTAAGTAATGGTTACTGGTTTTATCTACACATCTCCTTCCCTATACTCCAGATTTGGATTTGGAAGTGCTTGAAATATTTACCAAAGGATTAAGGAGCGAAATGTAAAATAAAAGTGTAAGAGAACTAGGAAATATATAAACACCTACATAACTTTGAAGTGAAAATTCTATCTAAACTTAGCCCCAAAAGTAAGCCAAAAAGAAAAAAAATGAGATTCTACCCTGTAAAATTTTTTAAATTCATAAGACAGGAAAAAAGTACCTGAATTAAAAGTATTGCTGGATTTTATTATGTATATGCTGTACATATGCTAACATGTTATATCTTATGTCTTATATAGAAGAACACTTTTTTAAAAAGAACCCTAATAGAGAAGTCACTTGGCAATTGATAATTAAAGTGACACTATAAGTTCAATACACTAAAATGGAAAAATGTGTTCTTGGCATGTTTATTGGGGTGGGTATGTAAGTACATACATATCTGTGTTAGGTATATATGCAAGTATGTACGTAGATATGTTTTAAAATAGAGCCCATAGGAGTATGGACTGAAATATTGAGTGAGTATTGTGGGAAGCAGAACTATATGTAATTTTTGTTTTGTTTTATTACCTGAAGTGTGGGGTAGGGAAGGGACATGTTATTGTAACAATAAGAAAAAGTTCATTTAACAAACAGCTTAAAAGCAAAAACTAAACAGAAAAAGAAAATAAAGATGTATATGAAGTTTTGTGTTCACTAAGCTTCGGCAGAGTCAAAACTATAATTATCCTTCTAATGTGAACTTCATCTTAGAATCTGTACCAATTAAGACAGTAAAAAAAATGATGTTTAATAGCCATGAGTTAGTTTCTTCCTCTGTTAAACTTCAAGATACCATATGGTAGTACATTATAAAGTTAAGAATGCTATTCATTTTTAATTCTCCCAACTTACAGCAATTAAGCTAATATTAATAAGGCAATATTTACACACTGCATACAGTGTGCTTGCCACTGTAATAATGCCAATAAATGGTAAACAAAGGTACTTATTATATGTTTGTATCTCAGAATTCAAACTCTTGCATCAAGTCAAGCTGGCATAATCCATCAGTGACAATTTGGTAAAATTTCTAGTCAAAATGTCAGCAGCATAAATCCCTTATTTCAAATTTCTATGTTATATGCCATCTTCAATAAAGACAACCCTATTGGTCTACCATCAACAAAGTATTTACTTTTGAATAAAGGAAACAGATTTCTCTTCACACAAATCTGAAAACTCTGGTTAGAATAACAGTTCACCAAGAGTTAGCTAGCTTAGCCCTACAGCATTAAATCTGTAATTGTCACTTGATAACAATAGTGATATATAACTAACATTTTTGAGTTCCAGATAATATGCTAAATAATTATCACCAATTTGAACTTATCATGAAATTCAGTCTAGGAGATTATGAAGCTAGCTGAAGATCACATGTCTAATATTAGGATTTGAACGGACATCTAACTCCGAACAAAGAGCCTCCTCTTTGGAAACATCTGCCTCCTCATTCAATTCTTTTTATAAACTTAGCTACTAAGTAATGTTAGATAAAGTAGAAATGGTTTAACACTACTAAGATAGCTTAAAACTATACACTTATAAAAATGTTTGACCACTTCATCCATATTTGAAGACTATTCAGAGCCAACGTGTGCCAAAAAGTTACAGAAAGTAGGCATGTATTAAGTCAAGGAGATGGGCTATCATATGCAGAGGGAATCAGATGGAATTTCAGGGAGCATACTGACCTTTGTCTGCTAATAATTCTTCATATGTGCTAAAACTAAAGTGCAGTTTTAGGTCTAGTGGTTGTGGCAGTTAGATTTGTTAACTTTTAGGAACAAAAGAAAATAATTTCTCACTATTAGGCATTTTTGTTTCTATTGATAGGAATTTGGGAATGGCTTAGTTGGGTGATTCTGATACAAGTCTCTTATACAGTTGTATCAAGGTCTAAAGTCATTTGAAGGCCCACTTAAGATGTAGGATTTACTCCCAGATGCCTCACTCACGTAGCTGTTGGCAATAGTCCTTTAGTTCCTAGCCACATAGACCTTTTTACGGTGTGAATGTCATCATAGTATGTCGGCTGGTCTCCCCGAGTTTGATATGTTTTGGAAAACATAAAGCACCTTCATTACTATTACCACAACCAAAATACAGAACATTTCCATTATTCAAACAGCACCTTTAGGTACCTGTGCCATCAAGCTTTCCCATAACTCCCAGCCTAAGGAAACTATGATCAGCTTTCTGTTACTATTGATTGGCTTACATTTTCTAGAACTTCATATAAATGGAATTACGTGGTATGTAGTTTTTGTGTAAGTCCTCTTTCACTCAGCATAATGGTTATGAGATTTGTTTCTGTAGTTGCATCAATAAATGATTACACTGTATTACTAAGTAGTGTTTTTATTACATCATTATACCACAAAAATGTTTTTGCGGTATGATTATTAATTGTACTTGATCAACAAAAAATTTGTGGGCATCTGTTTTCTTTTTCTTATTATGTAAGTACACACATAATATCCTCAGTTTTGCTTCTCGGCCTGCGAAGCATAAACATTACTACCAATCCTTTACAAAAAAATTTGTTGACCTTTAAGTAGCTAAATTATTTATGAGCTGGGAGCCACTGCAATTGCAGATTCCCAAATCTCATTCTACAACTATTGACTCACAATCTGGATTTTAACAAGATCCCAGAATTTTTATACCAAAGTATGAGAAGTAGATTTATGAGTCCTACAAGAAAATAACACATAGTGTACATATGAAAACGTGAGCTCACATGTGTGAGCACATGTGTATCTCTGTGCAGTGACAAGCTGAACACAGTCATTCATGTCTATGACTCTCAGAAAATGATTGATGTCTAGAATTTTAAAAATATGGACATATATATATATATTGACAATGCTAAATCTTACTTTAAAATTGTCTTCATTTGATATAAATATTCATTATTTTATAATTCTGTATTATAAAATTATTATTAAATGTTTAAACATTTTCCAAAAGAGCCAGTGTAGCATAAGTAAGAACCATCTGTCAGCTGCATAAGGGTGTACCAGTGATGACTAGAGATTAGCAGGTGATCATCTTCATGCATGTGATCAACAAGACCCAAAGGTCACCAGGGTTTTAGTTTACCATATGCTGCAAAATTCATGCATCAAACCTACCTAGTCTGTGCTTTCTATATTATAATGACTACTCACCAAATTAGAAGTTGAACAACTTGTTCACTTGAATTCCTATTAAGATTTGCTCAATAGGTATCTGGAAATCGAAGGTGTTTTTTTTCTTCTTTATGCAAAAAGTGTTACAAAGACATTTGCAAGTCAGAGAAAACTATATTATAATTATTTAAAATCTGTTATGAAGAGTAACAAGCAGCATTTTACTACTAATCTCAGAGAGTTTTGTCTAGTTTATAATCATCTCATACAACTACCATAACCACTTTGGATTCCTAGACTACCCTTGAAATTAAATTACATTATAATTCTGTAACTATTATTTTAGATAGAAAGTTTCATACTTTCACTGACTTAATTCTGTCAATTCTAGGTTGCTATTTGTGGCTCATCAAAAATTTTCAAAACAAAGAAAACATTTAAATCATTTGTCCATATTTATTTAAGCAATGTGAGCTTGAAAATAGCAGTTTCTCCTTTCAAACAACCTTTTCTAGAATTTCTTGATTCACTTTGTATCTTTTTGCACACGTGTTAGTTCTAAATATATATCTGAACTCTAAATGACTTCTGTTTATATTAATAGTCCATAACAAGCTATTAAATCTTCCTTACAGCGAGCAACAATATGCCAAAACGCTTGCTCTGTATTTTGGTACTTAATGAATAGAACCTATAAACACTGAAAAATAATTAAAATAGTCATTTTTCATGAATAAATAGTCTCTTCTCTGCTTATTGAACAAAATTAACCAGTAGTCAGAAACCATTATAGGCTAGGATTTTTCAGATTTATTTCATTTTATCTGAAAATGCACATGCATTGTACATAGAGGCATACTATCTGCTCCCTTTAAACCCATCAGAGAGTCACCAAGTCCTACTTTGAAAACTGACAGTTGTTGCAATGGTATTGTTGGGAAATTCTATCAAAATAAAGTAATACAAAAATATATCTTTTTTGTTAATACTTGGGGTTCCATTAATATTTATTACTCATTCCAAACATAGCCTTGATTGTAAAAAGCAAAATAGGTAAATTATATTCTATAAGATCTCATTTTAAAACAAGAAATCATTAATAACAGGAAAAATGCAATATAAAGGGGCCTACATTTTAAACCAGTGTGCTTCTCTGAGACATGCAGAAGGAAAATTAAAAGATTATGTGAAGTAAAAAATCAACAGAATGTAAAAAAGGCACTCAAAAAATTCTAAGTTTAAATATAGGTGAGCAGAGAGCCTATACATTATTATGTAATAAGGTCTGATTTTTTAAAAAGGCAATAAAAATGCTTCACCCTGAGAGAAAGCCTTTCAAATTTGTAAGGTGAAAAATAGAAATAATTAGTGATGCATGGGCCAGCAAATTATAGTAAAAGCCAATTACAATTATGGAATCTGCATCTGTTCATTACAACTTTGTCAGTTTTCCAGAATATGAGGCTAGGCAATTTTTACAAGTGACGTAAATGGAAATGTGTTTAGAAACAGCTAAACAATGTGTGCAACATGCAAAAAATGTGATGTTACAGCTAAAAAGGAATTCACTCTGCTTCACATTACTATTTATATAGACTCCTCTTGGTTCTATTTCTATAGACATTTTTCTTACTCTGTATAATTTTGTCATTAAGAGACTGACTCAACATTCTTTGAATATTTGAAATTTCTACTACTTTTTCTAAGCAGGTTATGAAACATCTCATACCAAGGTGTAGAATGCCTTACAAAAGATTTAAATGTTTTGGAAAATTTGCACTAAATTTGCCTAATAAGTATGTGACAAATGTTTAGAGGAGTAATCTCCTTAAGGCTATTTCTAATGCACAGGCTCAGCTTTTTGAGAAATCAATGAACTTTTGAGGTCATGACAGTTAGCTGAGAAAAGGCTGTCTAGATTAGTAAGAAAATTCATTTTAAGCATATAAAGTAGATCAATTTTTAAAAATGATTAAAATAAAAACAAAACAATTAGTATAAAGAAACTTAAAACAGATTTTTAAAAGAGCAGATGAGCAATTACCACTGTTCATCATAATCACTTAGAAAATGAGAAAAATGATAAAATTGGTTTATCATTAAGTAAGTTTTTAAAATATGGGTATTCTCCCACCTCCAAGAGAGTGACAGCATCCAATTAACATATTAAAGACTGCCAGCAAGGGAGAAAACAAACCACTTGATTTTTTTTACATAAAACTCCCATTCTTTTTTTGAAAGCTTCAATCCATGTTTCCCCTCAGAAGGTAATTTTAAAATGTTTTGATAACAATAAATATTCAGACAGCAGAACGTCAGGAGAAAAATTGGCCCACATGTGAACAATGACTAAAAAATGATCTAAAAATTAAACATAAAAGAAATAGGGAGAGGGCCGAGGATTTAGCTCAGTGGTGCCACCAGCTGCCTTGAAAGCAGAAGGACCCGAGTTCGATCCCCAGTGCCAACACACAAACAAACAAAAAAACAAACAAAAAAAAGAAATAGGGAGGTGAGCCTCTCCTTGCCCGTTATTAATTCATCCAGTAAATACCTACTGAGTGCTGAGTTGCCAAACACACTGCTAGGCAGTGTGTGCACAATTCTGACTTTCCAGGAAGCTGTCCCTACCCTACTTTCAAATACCCCTCCAACAGAGATGAGGATCCTAACAGAGAGACACTTCTTCATATGAATGAACTGCCAAGTCTAACCCCATGTGACCTTGACTCACAAGCACTGACCTTAGTGAAGATATTTAACAAGCAAAACAACAAAACACATACACTCACACAAAAACAAGATAAATGCTAATTCTATGATAGCCTTCCTCAAAATTGAAAAGTGAAAAAATAGTGAATGTTTGCCCAAGTTAAACAGCTACAAAGTTTTGAAGCTAATGAAAACATCTTGAAGGCTAGGGATGTAGCTGAGTACTAGATGCTTGCTTAGTATTCATGAGGCTCTGGGTTCAACATCCAGCTGTTGTGCCTAGATCGCGAGGTCCCCAAAGACCACCAAGGAGCCGATTCCGATGCAAACACACAAGGGTCGTTTATTCCAGCTCGAGCAGGGACTCTCAACCGTCACCGACGCAGCGGGTCAAGATTGAGAGCCCTGACTCCAAATCAGCAGGGGTTTTTATACTGGTTACAGCAAGGTTCTAGATTGGCAATTAAACCTGATTGGTTGTGCCTTGCTATTTGAAAAGAACACCTGGGACATTAGGGTAACTACTGATTAGCTGTTGCCAGGGGACGGCTGAACACTATCACAAGCAGGTGGGCAAAGTACATGGGCCACCTCACTCTAAGATGGAGCCAAATTTTAAAATGGAGTCACTTAGGTCTCACACAGCACCACACACACACACACAAAAAACAAGGAAAAACAGAGAAAGAAAAAGAAAGGAAATCTTTTTTCAGTAATGAGATAGAGAATAATCTAGAAATGAGATACATTCACATAACAAATAACCTTGCCTTTTAGAACTATATATGATGATTTAAATATTTTAAATAGCTTTAAGATATTTAGCTAATAAAGAATGCCCATAATTCATACAGCTTTTAATTAAATTTTAGCAGTACTGCAAAACAATGCTGTCCCATTTTATCAGGTGACATGTTCAGCCTGAATATAAACCAGCCTGAAGATCTCTCATTGGTCAAATCTAGGATAATGTTAAATCAAAATAACTAATAGTAATGGAATTTAAACACAGAATGAAGGACCCTATTAGCCCTTATTAACAATAGTAAGTAAAATGAAAAGGGAAAGTTTTTAAACTATAGTTCCATCTAATTTTTTTTTCATTTTATTTTATTTACTTTTTGTTTTTTAAGCAAAACATTTATTGGTAAATTTTAGATATGCAAGCGATAACATTCATCATAGGGAACTAATAAATGTAATATTAATGTCGGAATGAGGGAAAATATCACCATTTTTTCATGAAATAAAAACAAAGTCTGAGGAAGGGGTTCAGAGAGACACAACAACTAAATACTAGAGATACTAGATCAAAATGAGAACAGTAGGACATTTGGAAAAGTTCTGAATGACATTTTTCTTTTGCTATGAAAGACAGCTGAAAAATTGGCAAAATTTAAATTTTGTAAATTGCGTTAATATTTTATCAATGATAATTTTCTGTTTTCTATATGCTGTACAATAATTATGATTATGTTAGACATTAACATTTGGGGAAAAAGAGGTACAACTTCCTGTAACTTTTAAAAATAAATCTAATCAGGTGTGGTGGTGCATACCTGTAATCCCAGCAGTCTGGGAAGGTAAGGCAAAAGGATGGCAAGTTTGAGTCCAGCCTGGGCAATTTAGCAATTTAGTGAGACTCTCTCAGAAAAACAATTTTTTTAAAAGGCTGAGCATATACCTCAGGGCAAAGGCCCTGGGTACAATCCCCAGTACCACAAAAATACTTAATTAATAAACTAAATCTAAATTAATTCAAAACAAAATTCAAAACTGAAAAGAAAAAATATACCATTCCACAAATAACCCTAATTGTTTCAAGTAAGATTCATCAACAGTAAAACAAAGTATTTGCAGAGTCTTAAAATATGTCCTCACAAGATACTTACTGATTGTAAGGTGTAAAATACTTTCTCCAACTCTACCATGGAGAAACCTGATAAATCAAAGAGTAATGGGAAAAACTGGTATCACAGGCCTTCAAATACAATGCACTGAAAAAGATGCAATAGTACTTCTGTAGTATTTTCCCCCAAAATCTATTACCCAAAAGTAATATTGAGGAAACACAAGACAAACTCTGAATGGGGGACATCCTAAAAAATAATTGGCCTATAACTCTTTAAAAATGTTAAGCTCCTGAAAGAAAAATGCATTCTGAGAAAACACTACAGGTTAAAGGCTACTAAATAGACTTGACAACCAAATGTAACATGATCATGCAATAGATCTTGAACCAGAAAAACTATTTGTTTTTTCTTTTCCTTTGCTATAAAGAACATTAATGAGACAGCTGGCAAGATTTGAATGTCTAGGGGATTACTAATATAACTTTCTACAATAGTGAAAGTGTTGTCTATCTATACTCTCCAATAGAATAGTCAATGGACTGCCTAGCGTTTGAAATGTGACTAGGATGTCTGAGGAATTGAATTTCTTTTTTTTGGTACCGGGGATCAAACGCGGGACCTTGCGCTTGCAAGGCAGGCGCCAGAACCACTGAGCTAAATCCCCACCCCTAACTATTTGTATTATTTTTTTTTTAATTTTTAAAATTTTTTTCCTCTCTGCACTCAGCTTTTAGGATCCTTTTTAAAGGCATGCTCTTCCTTTACTCATCTCATCACTACTGGCATTTCTAAAGATTATGCTCTAGACTATTATCCATTCTTACTGCACACATTATCCATGGCTGATCTCATCCCACATTCTGGTTTAAAAACCATGCATTGGAGTTAAAATGGCAGTGTAAAGTTGGGCAGCATATCACAGCCTGTTCAGGGCATGGACTGTCAACAGTGAAAACAGTAACTTAGTGAAAAGAAAAGGAAGAAAACTCTGGCAACCAAAAAAAAAACTGTTCACAGAAAAATGAGAAATCACATAGAAACTGGAGAAACTGAAGACAACACAGAGACAAGAAGAAAGCAGGCTGGACACCTAACCCCAGCTCCATGGGTGGGGGTAGGCAAGAAGGTGGCAGCTCCAAGGACAGGGACACTGGAGCAGCTGAAGGGAATGTATCCCCCCTAGGGCAGACACCACATGACTGACCATGCCTTGCAGAAAGGGTGGGACAGGACTCAACTCACTCACACAAAAAGGGAGTAAGGAAACAAAGTAGGACTTAGTAGTCACCCATTCTCCATCCCCTATAGCTGTGGATTTCAATAGTGCAAGTCCTGAAAACAGAGCACTCATTCAAACACATGAAATTTTACTCATTTACCTTTTTGTTTGTTGGTTTTTCAGGGTTTGGTTTTCCTTTCTTTTGCTCTTTTATTCTTTTTCATCATTTTTCTTTGTTTTCTTGTTTGCTCTGTTATATTAACCTAAATCTATTAATTTTCTTTTACTCTTTAATTGGATCCTTCATCTAACTTTTTTCCTTTTTCTCATCTTCCTGTTATTTTTCAAATTTTACTGCTTTCATTTTTCCCTTTCCAATGCCTTCATTTTTATTAGTACCACTTACTATTAAGCATTAATTTCAGATACTTAGTTTATGCTATTATTATTGAATTATTTTCTATTGTTAATGGTTGTACAACTTTGTTCTATTGTTAATGCTGCATTTAGTAGACATTTAGTGTATGTCAATATTTGTTTTGTCTTTGTGTCTATAATGCTATTGAAGATCTCTCTTCTTCTGTTAAGGGTAGTACAGTGGCAGTTTTTATTGGCTATTATGGTATGTCAACATTCGGTTTGTCTTTGACCCTATTATTGTGGATGATCACCAGTGCGGGCATGTTGTGGCCCTTGATTGGATTTTACCTTATGCTAATATCTGGATTATCTTTGTGCTATCAACATTATTGTTGCTCCAAGAACTGGATGCTGGGCCAATTACACCTGCCTCCCAATATTAACTGAGGTGGTTGGACCAATGCAAAGGCCCATAGTTAGCCATGCCCTGAACACAGCCTGCAGCCAGGAGGCAGACCAAGAGTGCCATCTGAGTCTACAAGCAACCTTGCTCACTAGCAGACAACTGAACAAAGCATGGGGAAGAAGAGGGTCCAGCAATTTAACTCAGACAGGATTAATTAATACAAACAGGACTGCGAGGTTGCTATGATTTTGTGTTTCTACAACTGCTTGGCTTTTTCTTTTCTTTTCGTCTTCCTCTTCTTTCCTCTCTCCCCCCTTTGGTTATCTATTCTCTTTTTCCACTCTTTATTTCTATTCCTTTATCTTCCCCCTCTTTTATTTCTCCTTTCATCTGACTTATATGTCGGAGGTGTCTGTATGTGCGCAAAGAGAATAAGAATGAATCAGTGTTTTAATAGTACCTTTCACGGGCAAGTCAGGGTAACCTTCACCAAAATTGTGCACAGGGAATCCAAACATAAGCTAACTACCAACATATTACTGTAATACGTTCTAACACTTTCACAGCTTCCCCCAATCTCCAACTATAACATTCCCTCTGAATCCCTTCCTCCCGCTCCCACATTCTCAAATCCCCTCAACACTAGCCCTCACTTCAGCTATAAAATAATTCCAATAGAGTCAGATCATCTGTTTTTATCTATTGCTATTTTTCTTTTTCCTTGTCATCATAATGAATTATCATCTTCATTTTTCCCTTCCAACCTCCTTCCTTCCTTCCTCTCTCCATGTCACAGTCTACCTGTTAGTAGCAGTATAATACACTCAGTATGTGCCACTGATAAAGGTAAAATTGTTTTTAAAAACACAAGTTTTAATGCATATGACTGATGTATGGTTGGATCTACTGATGTTGACATAACCTGTAAGGATTCTCTCCTTGCAATACAGCAACCAAGTCCAAGCCTATTAAACTGAGTAGTTCGAAGACGTAGATAAATACCAAAATGCAAGCAAAGCTAATATCATAGTACTGGTAAGCATACACTTACGAAATAGATCTTGATACTACTAATAAAATGTTTCCATTTTATCCCACATCCCCACCAACATTTTGGTATCTTCCCAAAAGAGTTAAAATCATATTACAGCGATACATGCATACCTATGTTTACAGCAGCACAATTTATAATATGTAGCTAGATCTTGGAAACAGCACATATGTCCATCAACAGATGAATGGATAAGGAAAAAGTGATATTTATATACAATGGAGTATAATGCTGCCATATAAAAAGATAAATTAGAGGCATCCGTAAGTAAATGGATGCAAACTTCAGTGTTACATGCATGACTGTCCCATCAGGTGCATTGTATCACTTCTCAGGAAGTCTTTGATTACAGTAACACAAAGAAAAGTGTTGATTTAGTATACCAGATGTCATCATATTATAGTTTCTTAAGGAAAATACTGAGATGGTGTAAAACATTTCTAATACAGCTATTTGTGTTACAGCAGCTGTAAACACACATTATATACACATTATATACACCACATGATATACACCACATTATATACACCAGCAATGGGGTACTTATAAGATTTCCATGTCAAAATTTAGAGAATTAATGATTGATAAACTATTAATGAATATAAATAAATTTCTTTTAATGTAATGAAATAAATTTGTTGATTACTGTAATGATTTTAAAAATTGGTATGAGCAGTATTAATATTTATATTTAGGCAGTAGTTATTTAAGTTCAAGCAATAAACTAGAGTTGGCCCATTTACAGATTTTTAAATTAATTTAATTTTATTAACTTTACTGTACAAGCCACCTGATGAGACAATTATGCACGTCCCACCAGAGGTTCAAGCCAGGAGAAATATGTTAATGAATATGCTAATTTGTTTCATTTGTCACACTAGTCTATCTTCACTGTAAAGCAAGTTTTTTGTAATTAGCTATTTCTTCTTTGTAAAAATCTTTTTGGTCTATGTCTTGTTCTCTGACTACCTTGAGGACAATGATACACAGTGTATTAACTGTTGTTATTCACCGATTATTTTGTTATAAAATTTGGTTTCATTTTTTCATAATAAAAAATTACTGCCACTCAAATTGACCCTTAACCCTCAGCCTAAAAATCAACAGAAAACAAGGCAACAAAATGCCTCCAAAAATCCCAGCTTTCCCAAAGCTGATCACAGGGCAACAACAGGAAGGAAATAAAAGATCAAATGGCTGAATTATATGATGTGGTAAAAGGGGGGAAAAAAAATCCAGAATAATAAAATCTTCATTTGAAAATGGGGAAAAAACAAGAACAAGAAACCCAGGAGATAAAAAAATTAAACTGAAAGTATGGGCAGCAAAAGTGACCAATGTGAGGAAGAGTGTCAGAACTAGGAGACACAGCTGAGCCAAGATTGGGGAAAGAATTTAGCAAACAGATAACTCAGTCATACAGAACCCAAACAGTGATGATCAAAAATGACACATCATAGTCACAATCCCAGAAGTACAACATAAGGACAGAATCTTAAAAACACACAGAGAAAGGCAATACATCACTTATAAAGGTAAACCCATTAAAGTTACGGCAGACTTCTGAACACAAACCTTAAAGGCCAACATCGTGGAACATGTGAACTCTGCTGTGCCAATGCAGTCACTGTGTCAGACTTAGAACAAATCTGAATTATTTGTAAGTCTGGGACATACTGGGCAAGAAGCACATTTAATCCAAAAGAAACTTATGAACTAAAAATTCAAAGGATGGAAAACAAGGTTCCATGCAACAGGAGTCTGAAAGCAAGCAGAAGTAGCTATGCTATTTTCTGACAAAGTGAACTTCAAGCCAAAACTGATCAGAAGAGGCAAAGAAGGTCACTACATATTGGTTAAGGAACAGTACAACAGGAAAAGGTAAAAATTGTCATACTGGTGCACAAAACTGCATAAAATAACACTAATGTACATAAATGACCAGATAAGCATTGATGTGATTATAATGGAGGATCTTGATACCTCACTATCACAAATAGATCAACTAGAAAACAAATAAATAACTATCAGACTTAAACCACACTTAAATGAGAAACCCAAAGTATAAATAGTTTAAAGACAAAGTAAAAGATAGACAATTGGAAACATACAGAGCTTTTGCATATGAGAAGCAGACCTAGAGATGGAGGAATAGGGACTCAATTGGAAAGAAAGGGGATGAAAAAAGAATAAGATATGTTGTGTACATGTATCAACTCCCCACAAGGAATGTAATCATTAGGTACTGCAAACGTGTACTAATAAAAAATTTTAAAAACATGCGTAACACATACAGACTGAATTCAAAGAGCACTGTAACCTAAACCATCCCAGAGGTGGATGGACTTACTAACATGTTCAGTTGAGTATCTTTCAGGAACCTCTAATTCAATATGTCAATAACTAAAATTATTTCTGATCCCTATGGTTCTTCCCTCAAAACTGCTTTTCTGAGGGCCAGAGATTTGGCTCAGTGGTGCCACATCTGCCTCGCAAATGCAAGGTCCTGAGTTTGATCCCCGGTACTAAAAAATAGTTGCTTTTCCTCTATTTCTCATTTTAATGAATGGCATCATTGTTTGCTGAAGACAGAAACCCTTTCCTTACATTTAAAGAATTACCAAGTCACATACAGTATTCCACTTAAGAAGAGAGTTCTTGTCATTTGCAGTAGCTATGCTCTATAAATTTACCATGAATATGAAATTACCAAGTACCAAACTACAATTTGTGCAAACCAGTAAGTGTTACAAAAATTTTTTGAAGGATACAAAAATTTTTAGTGAGCAGGTATAACTGATAATACAGTATTTGTGCGTAGAAGGGTCAGTTCTATCTGATGAATCTTCTTCCATCTTTCTAATCCCATGTCTGGTATCGATGACTGTTCTATCCATTTTACATGAATCCTCATAACTTTATTGAAACTAGTTTTTGGCAAACTCACCAATAAGTCCATGCCGTCAAATCTGATGGTCACTTATCTGTCTCATCTTCCAACATTTCCTAATAATGCCATCAAATATTGCTACATTGGGGACACAGCTGACTACTCTATTATTTTTGAAATAATTTCTTCTCACAGCTTCTTTTTTGGGGGGGTGGGGGGGGAGGCTTTATTTCACTGTGGGAAGTGGACAGGGCAATAGGCAGGTGGGAGGGCTGGTGCTGGGCCGGGGCTGGGGGCAGGCCGCCCGGGGCTGTGGAAAAGAGAATCTGAGGCCTGACCCTGGGAACAGGGTGGGGGCAGGGAGCCAGTCTGGAGGAGCACCCCCCCCACACACACACACCCCGGCCGCTCCCTCCCTCCGGGCCACACCTCACCGTCCTCAGCCTTCCGTAGGCCTGTCACTCCGTTCACAGTCCTTCCTGCCCCGGCCCGTGGGGAGGGGCTAGGCCAGCAGGCCAGCGGGCAGTGGACAGGGAGCCTGGGGGAGGAGGGACGGGGTGGGGCCCATGGTGTGAGGAGGGAGAGGCGGCCACCTGGGTGGTCAGTTCCTGGCAGGGATGACTACAGAGAGAGCCACAGCCCCCAGGGCAACAGGTCGCCCCAAACAGCCACTTCCATGGGATGGACCAGGCGCCCTTGCTGGGACACTTGGCAGGCAGCCGGCTGGGGTTGCCCAGCATCTTCTGGTACAGGGCAGTCTCTGTGCTCCGCTGTGCCGCATGCTTCTTCACCAGCTTTGAGAGCTCAGCGTGAATTGTCTTGTTGCAGGGCTCCAGCCTCAGTGCCGCCCGCAGGATGGGGATGGCCTCGCTGTACTCGCCCTGCTGCTCCAGCACCTTGCCCTTGCGGAAAAGCGCCTTGATGTTGTCGGGGTGGCACTCTAGCACCAGGCTGCAGGAGAGAAGGGCGGCGTGGCAGGGGTCCAGCTTGAGCTGTGAGGCGGCCAGGTTGTTGAGACACTTGACCTTCAGCTGCAGCAGCTGCTCCTCCTCCTCCTCGAAGGTCATGTCCACTTTGGCACTGGAGGTGATGGCCTTGATGGCCAGGTCGTAAGAGTTGGAGGCCAGCACGAAGTCCGCCCGCGGGTAGTGGGCGTTGCCACACTCACGCTTTTGGTTGCCCAGAGCCACGTGCTCCTGGCCAGTGAGCAGCTCCAGGTTGGGCCGGTCCACTGCCGTCTTCAGGGTCACCTCCAGGCACAGTGCCGCGTGCATGGGGATGTAGGGGCTCCTGCTGCCCTGAGGGCTGTAGCAATACTTGGAGTCGGCAGTGACCATGGCCGTCTCGCCCACGTCTATGAGGGGGACGCTGAGGTCCAGGGCCTGGATGACATCGCAGTCCCCCAGGGTGAAGGCCAGCTTGGGCTCCTTCTGCACCCACGTGCCGTTCTCCAGCGACATCTGCAGCTGCACCGTGACCACCTGGCCCTTGGTGGGGCAGCCCGAGCTGGGTGGGCCCGGGACCAGCATCTTCTTCCTCAGCAGCCTGTTCCCCAGAATGTCCAGCCACTCTTTGGGGGCCAGAGCTGGCGCAGCCACAGGCTCCACAGAGCCCAGGAACTCTCGGGCCAGCACCCCAGGCTGCTCAGCCTCCTCCACTGGGGACTGTCCCATGTCCTCGTGAAAGACCCTAGTTAGCAAGACAGAATCCATATTGCTGCTTGACCCACCTGCCTGCCCTTTAGGTGAATTCAGAAGGAGGAAGCTTAAAAACCTCCTCCCTTTTTATAAAACAAACACATTTTCTTTATCCAGTCTCCAGTTGATGGGCATTTGGGCTGTTTCCAAGTTTTAGCTATCACAAACTGTGCTGCTATGAACATGGGTGCACATATATCACTGTGGTATGATTCTTTTAATTCTGTGGGGAAGATCCCCAGCAGTGGAACAGTGGGGTCAAATGGGAGTTCTAGTCCTAGTTCTTTGAGGTATCTCCATAATGTTGTTTTTTAAATAAAATGGAGTACTACTCAGCCATAAAAAATGAGAAATTAGAGGCATTTATAGCTAAGTGGATGCACATTGAGGCAATACTCTTAAGTGAAATAAATAGGACACACATGAATAAATACTGAATAGTTTCTCTGGTGTGAGAAACTGAAAGTGTAAATAAGGACTAAAATGTATAATAGGTAATGTGAAATAGGAAGAAAAGGGGCAAAGGGGAAGGAAGTGGGAGGGCTGGGGGAAAGGATAGAAAGGAATGGCATTGATATGAGAAAATGGAAAAATAGGAACAAAATCTTTGTAAAGAGGAGTGGAGGGGTTGAAGGGAGGGCTGGGCAAGGATGAAAAATAAGAACCAAGAGAGATTATGTAAAGGTGCAAATTTCCAACGATGGATATCATTATATTGTATACCTAAAATGTACCTTAGAATGAATAATCGATAACGCAAAATAGGAAGAAAAGGTCCAAAGGGGTAGGGGTAGTGGGAGGGGCAGGGGAAAGGAAAGAAGGGAAAGGAAAAATGCTGAGAAATGGAAAAAATGGAAATAAAGTCTTTGTAAATAGGGAAGCGTGGAGGGCATGAAGGGAGGGCTAGGAATGCGGAAAAAATAAGAACCAAGATGCATTATGTAAAGGTACAATTCCCAGTGAGAAATGTAATTGTGTTGTATACCTACAATGTACCAATAAAAGAACTTAACAACAACAACAACAAAACCCTCCTCCCCTTAGAGAGTCTCTTAGAAACAACAATTTGGGCTGGGGATTTAGCTCAGTGGTTCCAGCGCCTGCCTCACAAGCGCAAGGTCCCAAGTTCGATCCCCGGTACCAAAAAAAAAAGAAACAACAATTAATCAACTATTGTTTTACAAATGTTCTAACAGCAGGACCTTCCACTTCTGTACCTTTTGCTTGCTTTACTAGTTCTATCCCATAGAGGGGCCTAGAAACTGTTGGCCTCAAAGGTGTATAAAACATGTTTGTCAACCCCAAGTCGAGGCTCGAGTCCGATGCTCGGCCTGGGTCCCGGCCGGTAATAAACTCCTGTGTGGATTTAATATCGGTCTCTGGTTGGTTCTCTCTCACTGGGTGTAACACTCGAGTGGTGGCAGCTCACTCAGGTCATCATCATCCTCTTCCTCCTCTTCCTCAGCATCTGCGTCCTCAACCCCGTCCAGCATCTCAAAATCCTCAAGTGGGGGAACCCCAGCAGGCAGTGGGGCAGCAGGCTCAGAGGGCTCCTCAGCACACGATGCCATGCTTCTGGGGGATGGGAACTGGCCCTCAGCTCCAGGACCCCCGCCTGGGGTCCTGCGCCCCCTCCCCACCCCCAGCCCTCTCCTCACAGCTTCTGTGACATGACAGTCCTCTTCCTTGTAGCCAATTTCTCTTCAGTTTTCTTTGCTTGTCTTCCTCAAATTGCTTCTGAAAGTTAAGAGTGCCAAGGCTAAAAACATCAACAGAAACAGGCATGGTTGATAAGCACATTTCACACAAAGCTGTAAATAGCTTTCAGTCAAACATGGCCAATTAACGATGTGCCTTTTCTCTTCTTGAAGAAATTCCATCAAAATGGTAAACAATTGTGAAGGGGCAACACCAAGAGGACAAGAAGAGAAAAAAGAAATACTACTGGTAAGATATTTCAAATTCTGGATGATATAATATAGATGGAGATGTGGCATCTGATTTAGTAGAACAAAGGAAGCTAGAATTTAAGATACTGTGGTGGGGACATTTTGATAATGAGATAATATGCCCTGCATATTCTAGAAAGCTCTAAACCTTGGAAGCATCAAGTACCAGAGGAGCATTTTATGATTTGGATCTGGAATGTCCACCAAATGTTCATGTTGAAGTCTTTGTCCACAATGCAGCAATATTCAATGGATTCTTAATCTGATGGCATTACTGGGAGATGGTGGACATCCCCCTCATCCCTTCCTGGCCACCATGAGGTGACCAGTTTTGTTTTGCCATGTACTACCTGCCATGATGTCTGGTTTCACCTTGGACTCAAAGTGATGGGGCCAAGGGACCATGGACTGTAACCTGTGAAACGATGAACAAAAATAAATCTTTCCTCCAAATAAATAAATGAACAAAAAAACTTTCCTTTTTAAGGTTAATTTTCCTATGTATTCTGTCAGTGTCAGAAAGGTGACTTACACAGAGGACTTATGCGGTAAGCCAGACTGAGCTCTGAAGTCTTTTCCCCTGGAACCACTCAGTCAGAGCACTATTCTATTCCTTTCTTCCTCCTGAAGAATATGAGAAATTTATTTTTTTTGAAAGATTGAAGCATGCAGGTTTTAGGCATTAGGGCACAGGGCAAAGAGGAAAGTGGCGCTGAACTGTCAGTTTGAAAACAGAAACATTAAGCAAAAATGTATAAACAATGGTACCCTCACACCTTGGGACAGTACTATTATTTACTAAGATCTATGTTTTTCTTTAGTAATAGAACATCCAAGTTTTAGCAAGGTACATACCAGATAAAAAGTGTTCTTCTCAGCCTTGATTACTGCTGGGTATGAGTTGAAGTGGTATACAACTTTCATTTGAGCCTTAAAGATAAAAGACATAATGCTCTCTAATTTCTTCCTTCCTTTGCCAACTGGTGGGAATGTTAATGTGATTAAAGGATCTAGAATAGCTACCCTAGACTGCAGTACAAGATACATATTGAAGGTGAAAAAAGTAGAAGCCTAGGAATCAGACATCTTCAAATCACCACATCAGTCCTTGACTGATGGCCCCATGAAAGAGGAATCCGTTTCTTGTTATGCTATACAAATCTTTATATTGTATAATCCTGGAAATATAGTGTTACTAGAAAACTGAGTATGTGTGGCTCAGCAGCAGTGCTGAGGGCACAGAAGTTTTGTGTCATTATCTGTTTGTTTCTTCTTTGTAGGAATGTTTTTGGTCTATGTCTTGTATTCTGAGTAACTACTTTGAAGATAATGATGCACAGTGTATTAACCATTGTTCTTCTCTTATGAAATTTGGTTTTCTTTTCATGAATAAAAAAAGAGATGTACAAGTAGAGCTCCAGTCTTTGCCTTCACCTTGGCCATCATTTGCAGTCTTCCAGCACAGATCCTTTGCCCGCCAGCACCAACTCTTCAGTCTTATGATGCAGACCCTTTGGCCTCCTTATTTGGACTTGCTGGGGACACTACAGTGAGCTGCAGGCCTTCAACTTGATTCTTCAGATCTCTACCTACACACAGATCTTTCACACTCTTCCTCATTTTACTCTGTGGGCGGCCATTGTAAGCCAATCTTGTAAATTCTTACATATTTGTATATCTTGCATTAAATCTGTTCCTCTAGTAAGAACTGACCGATACAGTGACTGAGTGGGATCCTCTCTTAAAATAAAACATGAAAAGAGCTGCAGATGTAGCTCAGTGCAAAGGCCTTGGGTCCAACTCCAGTGTTAGAAAACAAAAACCAATGCAGTCGTGATTGAAATCCCAACAGTATATTTCACAGAAAAGAATCCAAAAATTCATTTGGAACCAGAAGAGACCTAGAATAGCAAAAGCAATTCTAGGCAACAGACACATGATGGGGGTATCACAATCCCCAACTTGAAACTATACTACAAAGCTACTCTGATAAAAGCAGCATGGTACTGGCAAAGAAACAGACCCCAGGATCAGTGGAGTAGATTAGAAGATGCAGGGGAGGGGATTTAGCTCAGTGGTTTCGTCGCCTGCTGCGCAAGCACAACGACCCGAGTTCAATCCCTGGTACAAAAAAAAAAAAAGATTAGAAGATGCAGACACAACTCCAGACATACTCAGCCACCTCATCTTTGACAAAGGAGCCAACCACCCTCACTGGAGGAAAGATAGCCTCTTTAATAAATGGTGCTGGAAAAACTGGATTTCAACCTGCCACAGATTAAAACTAGACCCATATCTTTCACCATGCACTAAACTAAAATCAAAGTGGATCAAAGATTTAAATATTAAAACAGAAACACTAAACTTGCTGGAAGTTAGGTTAGGTAGAAATCTTGAAAACATTGGCATAGGAAAAGACTATGAACAAAACCTCAGTAGCATGGGAACGAGCACAGAGAATCAGCAACTGGGATCTCATTTTATTAAAAAGCTTCTGCATTGCAAGAGTAACCACCAACAGAGTTAAGAGACAAACTACAATATGGGAAAAAATTTTTAGCAGCAGTACCTCAGACAAAGGTCTAGTATCTAGAATACATAAAGAACTGAAAAAAATCAGATCCTCCAAATATAAAGACTCAATTCAAAAATGGGCATCTGAAATCAACAGACATTTCTCAGACAAAGAAGTAAAAGCAGCAAATAAACATGAAAAAATGTTCAGCATCACTGGTCATTCGAGAGATGCAGATGAAAACAACACTGAGATTCCACTTCACCCCAGAAAGAATGGCTTCTATCAAGAAATCAACCAACAACAAATGTTGGCAGGGTTGTGGGGAGAAAGGAACACCTCTCCATTGTTGGTGGGGGTGCAGACTGGTGCAATCACCCTGGCGATCAATATGGAAATACCTCAAAAAACTAGGATTAGAGGTCCCATTTGACCCAGCTATTCCCCTGCTGAGTATCTTTCCAAAAGAATCATATCACAGCGATATATGTGCACCCATGTTTATAGTGACATAGTTTGTAATAGCTAAAACTTGGCAGCAGCCCAAGTGCCCATCAACTGGAAACTGGATAAAGATGATGTGGGGTTTTTTCATAAAATGGAGTACTACTCAGCCATAAAGAATGAGAAACTAGAGACATTTATAGCTAAATGGATGCACATTGAGGCCATACTCTTAAGTGAAATAAACAGGACACACATGTGTAAATACCAAATAGTTTCTCTGGTGTGAGAAACTGAAAGTGTAAATAAGGATCAAAATGTATAATTGATAGGGCCGGGGATTTAGCTCAGTGGTTCCACTGCCTGCCTCATAAGCCCAAGGTCCCGAGTTCAATCCCCAGTACCAAAAAAAAAAAAATGTATAATTGATAATGTGAAATAGGTAGGAAAGCTCTAAAGGGGTAGGGGAAGTGGGAGGGGTAGGGAAAAAGAAAGAAGGGAAAGGAAAAATATGAGAAAAGGAAAAAATGGAAACAAAGTCTTTGTAAATAGGGAGGGCAGGGGAATGGAGAAAAGAACCAAGATACATCATGTAAAGGTACAAGTTTGCAATGATGAATGTAACTGTATTGTATGCCTAAAATGTACCAATAAACTTAATGGAAAAAAATAAAAAAGAAGAGGCAAGGGGAGAAGAGACAAAGCGGGGGAGGGGAGGGGAGGGGAGGGGAGGGGCCTAAGTTTCACAATTTATATAATAAATAACTGGGTGCTAGGGGTACGGTTATCTGATAGTACTCACCTAGCATGCATGAGACCCTGGACTAAATCCTTCACACATAACCCCCCCACACACACACACACAGCAAAAAAACAAAAAACCCCTCAAAATTGATCATGGACTACACTATAAAATGTTACTATATAACTTTAGTTGTAGTTTTACATTGTTTTGGAAACAACCAAGATATTCTTCAGTGGGTGATTGGTTAAACAAAGTATGGTACATTGATACCAGGATATTACTCAAGAATAACAAAATCAATAAACTACTGATATATTTAACAATCCAAAGAATTGCACTGGAAAAAAAAGAACACAATCCCCAAAGGTTACATACTGTATGATTCTCTTTATATAATATTCTTGAAATGACAAAATTATAGAAATATCATGAGAATATGTAATTATGAGTATAATACATGAGGAATTCTTGTAGTTATGGAAATGTTCTGCATCTTGGCTGTATTGACATTAATGTCCTGACTGTAATATTGTAGTGTTTTGTAACATTGAGGGAAACTGGGTAAAGGCACACGGGTTCTCTCTGCATGATTTACAAATACATGCAAATCTACAATTGCTCAAAAAGTTCCACTTTTAAAAAGACTTCAAAGTAGAAAGAGGTAACAAAAGGCAAATTATTATTTCTGCCTGGAAAGGTTTTGTACTACATAGTACAAAATGATAATTTTATTGCTTACCTTCTATTCTATATGTTAGGTTTTGATGGACAGCAAAAAAAATGATTTGAATAAAACAGTAATACTGAATAACTATAATAGAGCTGGCTAAATTTAACATAATATGTAAATTTTTTCATTTTAAAATCTGATAATATAAATTTCTTGTTACTGCATGCCAATAAAATGTTTCTATTCTTATATTTCAGACAGCTTGCATGCAAGAACATTTTGCCTCTTAAGAACTACCTTATAATGGACTTCTATATTAAATTTCCTCTAGCGATGCCTCATGACATCGCTGATCCTAGTTAATCTTATAAACATTCTCCTCAGTGTCAACAGAAAGTACATTGAAATAACCATCTGTTGGAGGCTGAAATCTTAACTCTCTCTATGAAAATGAGTAGCTAGACACTTTTAATTTAGGGGAGTTGAGGAAGCAAATGCACACAAATATCATTTGGTATCTGTGATCATGGCCAATTTGCTAAGCATCTCTGAGTTTCTTTTTTTATATATAAAATATAGGTGCTATGATAAATGACAAAATAAGAATAGAAGTAGTTAATATCTATAGAAGTCATTAATTTAATAAAGTATATTTTAATAATAACATATTTCTATGTGAAGGCATAAATAAAATAATATAGCATGAGTAGAAACTACAAAACGCTACTCTTTAAAATCTCTTGAAGCAAAGAAAGTTTATTTTGAGGAAGAGGACCAGAAAGATTGCTGGAGCTATCTCTACAAAGTAACAAAATTAGAGTAAAATCATATAGAGGTATTTGAAAACCATTACTGCATTATGATACCTGTGTCATGGCTCACCCCTGATGGTGCTGAAGAGTAGCTTTCACAGTCATTATGCGAGGAGATACCAAGTCCTGGAGCTAAGCAAAAGAGTGAAAATGCCAGGGTTCAAATCCTAGATGTAAGATATTGGTTAATTTATTTTATGTCTCTAAATTTGAATTTTTTCATCCATAAAATGGGGCAATAATATTATAAATAAAGTACTTTGTACAAAACTTTTCATAGAGTCAGAGCACAACAAATGTTATACATTAAATTGTGATCAATACAATTGGTTCAAGGTGATACTGAGGCAACATTTTAAATATCTCCCCTGACAAGGTTAATAAAAATCATGGGAGGCATCACAATTCCAAACTTAAAGTTACATTACAAAGCTGCAGTGATAAAAACAGCATGGTAATGGCACAAAACCATAATGAGTTTTATAGAATGGGAAAAAACTTTTGTCAGCTGTTCTTCAGGCAGAGGACCTAGAATATATAAAGAATTCAAAAAAAAATTAGAGCACCAAAATAGGCAACTGAGATAAACAGAAACTTTTTACAGAAGTACAAATGGCCAATAAACACGCTAAGAAATCATTGGCGTCACTGCCCATTAGACAAATGCAAGTTAAAACAACACTGAGGTTCCATGTTAGCACAAAAACAATGGCCATCATCAAGAAATCAAATAATAACAAATGCTGGTGAGGCTGCAGGGGAAAAGAAACTCTTCTATATTGTAAGTGGGAATGTCAACTACTATAAGCACCTTGGAAATCAGTAGAGAAATTTCTCAAAAACAAAAACTAGAAATTCTATTTGACCCAGCTTTTCCATGTTCATAGCAGCACAATTCAAAATACCTAAATCTTGGAAGTGACTTATATGTCCATCAACAGATGAATGCATAAAGAAAATGTGGCATTTGTATACAACAGAATACTACTCTGCCATAAAGAAAAATGTGCGTCATTTGTAGGAAAATGGATGCACACGAAGGCCACAATGTTAAGTGAAATAAATTAAACACACGGCTTAAAAATCATACTATTTCTCTTTTATGAGAAACCCAGATTAAAAGAGCAAAATAAAAGATAGATAATAGGAACTAGGGAGATAGATCTTTCTCAAATGGGAAGGGGATGGAGAGAGAGGAGGAGGGGGAAGGAAGGGGAGGGAAAGGGGATGAAAAAGGGAATGAAGATGTGTTATGTGCGTGTACCAACTCCATACAAAGAATGTAAACACTATGAACTGAATACATATATTAATAAAAATAGAAATCATTTAAAATTCAAATAGAATCAAAGCATAAGGCTATTAAAATTTAATTTAAGTAATTGAAATAGTTAGCATGATGGTTTGCCTGAATAAGTCATCATCCTAAGAAAGTGCTATAAGTTCAATCCCCGGTACCAAAAAAAAAAAAAGAAGGCACTATGCACTCTGGCACATAAATATCTAATGAAAGAGTCATAATTGCCTAGTTAGTACATTGATGGCAGTCTTCAAGTATAAACCTAAAGTTATGATATTTTAATAATCATCTTTACATTCATGGACAAGTCATGAAAAATAAACAGATTTAAGAAATATTTATCCTATCAAGAACACTAGTCAATTCATGGAAATAGTTAATAAGAATTTTACACACATAAATTTATCACCCTAATACTCAAATAGCTTATATGAAATACATAAAGATGAGACATTAGGTCTTCTAATATTAAAACATTTGGGTACAGGAAGGAGAAATTAACTAAGAAATTCTATAATTGTAAGTAACAGCTGCACAGTCAATATTTAATCACTATATTGTGAGACAGTTCAGTAGTGGAAGACAGGATTAACATATTGCTTTAAAACATTCCATTACTTTTGGCATCTGTTTACTGATAATAAAAGACACAGCTGTTCTAAAGGATACACACTAACAGGTGTAAAGTGCCAATTTGGCATTTTACATAAAAGTTACTCCTCACTTCCTGTTGGAATACTCCAAAATTATACTGACCCATAGCTACCAATAACATAAAGGTTTTTATATTAATTTGGATTATTCTAGTCATTAAGGAAAAGATATGCTTCTTTCTCCATGAACTCAGAGTTTTCTAAACAATACACATCCTGAACTACTTATAATTTTCCTTGATGTTTTCCATAAAAGTGGTCGCATTTGAACAGTTTCTTTTGCAACTGCTCTACAACAACTTTTGTGCAATTGTAAGATAATTACAAAGTCAATATATGTGAAAATATTAAAGAATTGATAGAATATTGTAAAATGTTTTAATTTAGCCATTATATTTACTTTTAATATATAACACTTAGAGAAGAAGTCAAGGGAAAATATCAAAGGAGTCCAAAGTGTTTCAGTCATTTTCTTTTCTTTTCCAAAGATAAAGACATTTGTTAAATTAGTTTTAGAAAAACAAATTCATTGACATGTCCATTTAAAGAGTCTTTGAGACTGTCTATGCTTTGGCAGAATACATGAGGAAAAACATGTAATCTATATATTCTTTGCTTATTCGAGATTAAAGCATTCAGGTCTTCCAGTAGTTTCTTTTCTGTTTTAGCTTAGGTATAGATGATTTTAAATTTTAGAAAAATGCACTTTGGCAGTACAGGGGCCTCAGTCAGGTCATTATGTCACAACAGTATTTCTGATCCTTCTGGAAACTAACTATATTAATGGAAATTCTATTTGTTGCTTAAGGATTTTTTTTAGGGGGAGGGATGGAGATGCTGGGGATTAAATGCAGGGTCTTATAGATACCAAGGCAGGTAGACTCTACCACCAAACTATAACCGCAGCCTCTGTTCCTTAAGTTTTGAAAAGAAGCATAAAAGGTATTTTTATATTTAAAAATCAAGGAAAATATGAATTTTATTATGAAATCTAAAAAGGATTGTTTGCAATGTAGTAAAATGATGTTACTTCAGAAACCTACCATAGATTTACATGATTGTCTGGTTTTTAATCAAATATAGTCTACATATATATACATATATAAATATGTGTACATAATACAAAATCATATGATATAAAAATTCATGAGTTCTACAGACTTTAAAAATCTCTCAGCCTTCATAAATTTTATTACTATATGTAACCATTTATCCAAACTACTTTAATCTTTATCTTATTTAATTAAAACAGTATGTCAGAATGTTGATCAAGAAAAAAGTTTATTATTTAAAATTATGTACATGTTTGGTGTACCAACTTACAAAAAGTATAGTACATATTTTTAAAGACTTTTAAGCTCTTTTCCAAACCATTTAAAATTGTGAGTTATTGCTACAACTGGATATACATGTATATTCTAGTAATTACATATGTTTTATATTTCTAAGATGTTCATATGAAAACTTGCACCAACCAACTGGTATTATTAAAAAGAAACAGTTGAGGTAACTATAGAAGAAAAATTAGGAGTAGAAAGAAATAAATAGAAGCTTTGTTAGAAAACTGAGATTTTTAAAGCAATGTGTGCTAAAGAATGAAGCAATTCATATAATTCAGGGAGATAAGGCAAAAATGGCAACCAAAAGATAACATGAACTGTCAGTTCATTAAAGATAGCAAGAATAGCAGTTTAATGCCCCTTTAAAACCCAATTTTAAAAAAACAGACCTTAAAGTAATTACAAAATAGATTTTTCTAATAAAGCAAAATTTCTGTTATAAACTTGGTCAAATTTCTGTATCAAACATAAATATAGTCAGAATCACGAGATACTGGCATAGTGTTTTTTTAATATCATATAGCACTTCAATACAGTCCGATAATCCCTAACAAATTACAACTGTAGTTCAAAAACTTTAGAAAGAGAAGAAGTTAAACATCTTCTAAAATTTAGTAATCTTAATGCATGTACCCCCTGCTTCAATCTCAAAAGCTGACATTATTGGGCCAGGGATTTAGCTCAGAGGGACAGCACCTGCCTGGCAATCATGAGTCCTGAGTTTGATCCCTGGTACCAAAAAAACCAAAAAAATTGACTTTACTTCCTCTAAAATTGGTAACAAATACATAATTACAACCCTACGTTCAAATACATTTTAATAAGGTAGCATGATAAGAGTGGCAAAGCTCAGCTTTTGTGTTGTATAAAACAACTTCAAAAACCCCAGGGTATTGTTAGGAATTCCTAAAGTCAAGATGTGCTTGTCCATCTGGTAAATTCTGGGGACATAACAGTCTCCTTTTTTCCACCTCCTACTATGCAATATTTCTTTAGATAGAGCAGAGTTCACCATGTACATTCTTTAGTTTCCAAAGATTGAGATAAATCTTTGCATCAATATGTAAACCCACAGAGTAAGAATAGGTAGGGAATTTCCTTGTAAAAATATATACAAGTTTAACTAACTTAGAGAGAGGGTTGAAGGGAGAGAAAATATAGACCTTGGAATAATTCCTTTTTTTTTTTTGCTATCAGAGTACACAGTCCAAAATCTTATAATAGTACATTTGGTTAGGAAAGTATAGTTCTACATGTCATTCTAAGGAAACTACTCAGGCAAGGACAATGGAACTTCTATTTGTGATTCAAGATTTTTATGATAATATGAACCCAAAACAAAAGCCACAATAAAGAAATGACTATGCTAAAATAAAATGGAAGGAAAGCATAAAGATTATAGCAGAATAAATGAGAAGAGACTAGAAAGGCAACTGAAAAGATAAACAGAGTTATTTTGACAAGTTAAAATTGACAAACCTTTAGCTAGACTAACCAAACAAAAAGGTGACTCAAATGACTCAGGTAAACAAAATCAGAAACGAAAGAGGAAAAATTAAAACTGATACCACAGGACTTCAAAGAATCCTAAGATCACAGACATAGCTTGTTTTAGTGAACTTTGCTTTACTGCACTTAGCAGATAATGTGTTTTTCACGTTGAAGGTTTATATCCTGCATTAGCAGAATGGCAGTTGTCATTGATTTTAAAAGACTTAAAAATCCAGATTTTTTGAAAAATAAATTATGAAATAATTGTATTATCCAATGTGTCTTAATTTTGTTAAAGACCTAAGTTTTCTTATGGTGAAAATGAAAACATATAACCACTGAATGTAAGTATTTATTTGTCAGTCTTACTTATTGAAGACACTTTCAGAATCAGAGGCCCGTTTAATTGTATGCTTCTCTCTTTTGAACAGAAAATTGACAGAGATATATGAATATATATATATATATATATTTAGTAGCAACAAATAAGAACTATATAATACTTTGACATATATAGTCTTGTTTCATCCCACATAATCCTGCCAGATAATGACCGGTATTCTTGGCCCCACTGTTTAAGTGAGAAACTAAGGGTCAAGGGGATAAATGACTTTCCTAAGGTCAGAGCCATAGCTCAAACATAGCTATTGACTCTATATCTAATATTCTTTGTAGTAAACACACTGATCTTTTTTATGCCACATTTTCTCTCAAGATAGGTTCTATAAATGTGAGGATTAAGGACTGATATCCACTAATACTAATAACTGCACAAAGGTTTAGAAAATCATTACTCTTTTTAAATATCTTTTCCTAAAAGTGATTTTTTTTTTTTTTTGGTACAAGGGATTGAACTCGGGACCCTGCACTTGCGAGGCAGGCAGCAGAACTACTGAGCTAAATCACCGGCCCTCCTGAAAGTGATTTTAAAAAGCAGGTCTTACTGTCCGTCTACCACACGGTGACGACTCAATAGAAAATTGTTTTTTCATTTCACATTAAGGAACTCATGTAAGGTTATGTTTTCTTGCGCTGTGCTCACAATTTTAGTATCTTCAGAGATGACTAAAAGAAACAGGGAGTAGGAACGTAGTTCAGTGGTAGGGAACGTGCTTAGAAAACCCAGCGTCACAAAAACAAAACCCCCAAACAAATCAGTATCTTTAGAACAAAGTATCATTGGACCCATAATTCTGCAAGTTACTACACAGAATGGAAAACTAAACCAAGAGCAAAGAGATTTTAGAAGGGACTAACTTTGCATTGTCACTTAAATACTTTTGTCTTTCATTTGCAAAATGAAACATTAACCTATTTCTGTGAAGTTTACAAAAATACTTATAACTTGTAATGTAAGGCAACTTTTAAAGCAACAAGAACTGTATAAATGTAAAGTATCACATTAATGATTTGTTCATTATATTTCCTGAGGTAGATACTAATCAATCTACATATGCAATTAAATTTATTTTAAGCAATAAAACTGTTACTAAAAAGTGTACATAAATAAAAGTAAGCAAATTCTGAATAATCTAAACAATTACTCCTACTTAACACTTGCAAATTCAAAATTTTACATATAAGGGATAACTATAAAAATTCCAACTTTACTTTGTACAAATCATACACATACTCTTGCAACCTTATGTAAAGTACATCTTTACAATGAATCGTTCCCATTTCCAATTCAGAATGCTCTAACACTCTGAGTTCACTTAATGTTTTCAGTACTAAGTAGTAGTCAAATATCTACTGTCTCTGACGCTGATGATGTTACTACTGATTTTCCAAGAACTGAAACCACAGTAAGATACACAATAAAAACTATAGCAAAAATGTAACCTTTATGATCTTGCCTTACTTTAAGAATCATCACAAACGTAAGCCAATAAATCTTTTCCCCTCTAAAAAAAAATCACTATGAATGTAAATTACTATTCCATATTTTTGGGGGGGGGGTACCGGGGATAGAACTCGGGTCCTTGCGCTTGCACAGTAGGCAGCGAAACCACTGAGCTAAATCCCCGGCCCCTTACTATTCCATATTTTTAAAATAATTCATTTGTCTAAGAAATGTTAGGAGCATATTTTTCTTTTCTTTGGTACTGGGGATCGAACTCCAGACCTTGCACTTGCGAGGTAGGCGGCGGAACCACTGAGCTAAATCCTGGACCTCAGGAACATATTTCTAAATATGTTTAACAGAAGTTAAATATGTGAAATTATACTATTTTTCAAATTCTCTGTATTATTTTAGATGATTATTACTCTATAATCTCTAATAACTAAAATTAAACCTAATAACATATTCAGTAGTCTTTATATCTTTCAAAAAATTGCTCAAAACGTATGAAGTTATATGAGGTATGTTAACTGCCTTGCCAAAATTTTACTTTCTGATCTATGATTTTTCTATAGCTTGCAATTCTGATTTCTCCTAAAATACTCAAAAAGACTATTTAGAAACATTCTCCAACATCAATCCTAATCCACACTAGCTATTTCCTTTCTTCCTCATCTCCTAATTGCTAATAAGTTTCTTTCTTCTTATCACATCATCTCCTTAAGAGATTACTGTCAATGAAAGGACAGGAAACTATATGCTGGCAAACTACCCAATAAAATAGATAATCTTCCTTATTTCCACTCTCCTCTACTGATAAAATTCAAACAAGATATTTAAATAATGAAAAAAAGAGCCAAGTCTAGGTTTTGTTCTGAACATGGTCAGAACAAAAAAGGATAATGTCTGAGACCTGTTACACACAGATGGCATTTATGCCATACACGTGTTTAGCAGCACTTATGCAATACTTGTAACAGTGACAGTACACATCAGTTGACATATTGAATCCAAAGCTTTAAGAATAAAATGAAAGAAAGAGAAATTACTAATTACTCAACTAACAAACTATTTGAAATTGTGCATTAAAAAATTTTAAGAGGGCTTTTAAATTAGAAAAGCAGGAATTACCAAGAAGTTCCTGGTGATTTTCTGAATTCTTCATTTGTAATTATATCAAACTTCTTAATTCTCATATTAAGTCTCTGAAAATAAATGAATATTTTATAAGTTTTTAAAAATTTAACATTGGAAGCAAAAAAAAAAAACAAACCCACTCAAATACCAAAATACAAACAAAAAGCTAAAGAAGACAACATACATAATTATAATTCTCAGGAGAAACAACAGGTAGGATAATTAAGAACAATATTTAGAGCCTCCAACATCTACATATCTGTAGAATTCTAAAAGAAGACACATGAAATTTTAACAGATGAAGATGAATATAATCTCCTAGGCTTCACAGAAACATAAAAACAGAAAGTTTCTCCTTCTAGATATTAAAATTTCTTAGGTACCAATAATTATAAAAAGAATGGTGCTGATAACAAAATAGACTCTATTAAGGCTAATAAAAAAATGTAACAGGAAAAAACTCTCATTTACTGGTCATATAATATGGATAAACATTTGATTTATTTGTTTTATTCATACATTTAAATGATGTATTTTTAGCATTTGCGATGAATTTATGAATTTATTATCTCCGTTTTACAGATGAGGAAAGGCAAATGTGTCTAATTTAGACAAAAAACACAGCTTTATTTTATGCTACATTATTAATAATTCTGTACATAATAAGTTAGCATAAGATAAAGGTAGAACTACAAGTAAATATGACTTATTCATTCAGTTCAAGAGACAACTGGATAATATTTTTAAGAAGGTAAAATACTCATGTTACTTTTCATACCAAATTAATTTCTATATGAATTTTAAATTGAAATGAAAAAGTATAAGAAGGAAACATAAATATATATTTTTATTATTATTTTGAATTGAGATTATTCTCTTTAAGAAGGATGTCAAGAGCAAAAGCCATAAAAGAAATCTCTTAATATGACTGATTACATGAAAACTAAAAAACTATAGGGTAAAATACATCACATCAAGTTAAGTACAAATAATAAACTGGTAACAATTTTTAATACTAAGGACAAAGTTTTATTCTGTTTTATTTTGAATTCTTACAAATAACAAAAATACTGATGCCCCAAATAGAAAAAAAATGGTAACGAAGAAATAGAATGACACAAAATTTTCACATATATGAATTTATCCCAATAAACAGGAAATAAACAGTTATACATTTTTGTCAAGATATGCTTGTGGGCAATGTTAGCTGATAAATCCCTTTATTCTTTTGTGTTTCCAGATCTGACTACAAAAGTCCACCCTGCTTTTACATATTCCTATATATGACATACTTTCACCTTCGCTCAATGAATATTTATTTACCAGCTTTTACAAAACCCCAAGTTTCCCCTTCTTTCATGAGATATGTTTCTCATTAATAAGCAGCATCCCTACTGTAATAGACTGAATAAAGTTATATCCATTGTGTAGTCTCTGACAAATGTGAAAAAGTAGGAAAACCATTAAAGAAAAATACAAGAGAAAATATTAATAATATTAGAGTAAGGATTTTTTTATTAAGATATCAACACACGAATATAACTCAAAAACACTGTACAGTGATGTTATGGCTTGTATCTAGATGTCCCCCCAAAGCCTCATGAGCTCATAAGTGGGGCTTTTCAGAGCTAGCTCAATCTAGGGCATGTGATACTGGGATTAAGGATGTGGATAATAGAAGCCCCACCCTGGGTGTGAGTGGCACCAATCAATAGGCTTGTAGCCTGGATGTAACATAAAGGGGCAGAAGGCAGCCTTGCTACTTATGCTTGCTGCTTCACTATCTCCTGCCTGCTTGCCATGGACTGTTTCTCCTCTGCGATGCCCCTCTGCCATGCCACCCTGCCTTAGAGCCAGCCAACTATGGACTGAAACTGCTACAAACTGTGAGCTAAATAAATCTTCCCTCCCTTAACTTGTGGGTGTTGGGTATTTTGTCCAGCAATGAATAAAGTAACTAAGACAAGTACAAGTAGCTATGAAAAATAATCTTGAATTTATATAAAGTTTAAAAGTTGTTTGTGTATGTGTGTTTAGGGATACAACCCTATGTAATAAAAATATAGCAGGAAGGATACATAAATCAATTTTAGAATAGCTGTCCCTCAAAGGACAGAGAGAGGGAGGGAGATAGAGTAAGATGGAGGAGGAGAAGGCTTAGCTGTATACTGTCTTTTCTTTTAAGAAATATTTACAGCAAAGGTTTATTAAAATACAATTTATAATTCAGTGAGACTGGGTGCCAGGGCAGTGGTGTCGATCCTACACTTCTAAAGAGCTCGCACATGACACACAAGTTGTTGAGTTATGGACCACAGTATAGATCCTTGGAACTAAAGGAAAGTATGCTCTTTTTACTAAACCTTGATGTTGAGCACAAAAGTATCTATTTTTTGTATGTTTGAAGTAATGCATAAGCAAAAATAAAAATAAAATTCAGGAGAATTCCTAACAGCCTCTAGGAGGTGCTACCAATCAGTAGTAAAAAATGCTGTTGTTAACTATATATATAGCCTGGGGTGTTCTCATTTTTCACACATAAAATAATATTTAGAATACACATAAACGCATATGAAAGTAAGAAAGGCATTTAGAGAACTAAGAAAAATGCCATGATAGTAGCTTAAATGCTTGAAAAACTGTTTTATAGTAGATATTCACATTTTACTTTTTTGTCATTTAGTCCCTAAAAGTTGACAGACTATGTAACCTAACCCTAACCTATTCACTTGTCATTGATGAGATACTCCTGAAGGGCACTTTTTGAGGTGTTCTTAAATTATAAAAAATGAAGTGCAAAATCATTAATTCAGATGAACATTTAAAGTACAATAGATGTACTGCAGATTGATATTTTGATTATCATAAGCAAATAACCTCACAGAAACGGAATAAACTGTTTCATAAGTGGATATAAATTTCTATAGCATCAAATAGTGAGTTTAAGTTTGTATTAATTTATTAATCCTTAAATATAGACTATAAGGCCTATAGAAGATAGAATTTTGATTTGTACTCTATAATAAGAGGGGAAGGGGTTTATTTATTTATTTATCTTTAATAAATTTTATTTTATTCCATTACCCCCCTCAAGCCCCCTTCCCTTCCCATGTACAAAAGCTTTGTTTCCATTTTTCCTTCTATTTTGACTTTTTTCTCGTCCCTTCCTTCCTTTCTCCCTTTTCCTCCCTTGTTCCCCTTCCCATTTGAACTTTCTTCCCATTTCTCAACATCCATTATCCATCTCAGTCCTTATTTCCACATTCAGTTTCTCAGAGAAACTGCAGCATTTAAACATGTACTCTACTATTTTTCAAGCATCAAGAATTGTTTCTGGCATACAAAAGCAAATCCTCAAGAAATAGCAATCAAATGAATGAATGGATAAGCAAAACTTTGTTAGTAAGTCCAATATACTAGGATGTTGTAAGGGTCATAAGGACAAAATCAAAAGATGGCCTTGCCTTTTATGATATGGACATAGAGTGGAAAAGACAGATACATAAAGTTAACTTATATATCATATCATTATATTATACATAATAAATAATATAGATACACTTAGAAATCTATATATTTTTATATAGTAGAAACAAGTATGGTGATGTAGAATGGATGGAAAATACATACGTAGGAGAATTGTATGTTTCTAAAATGGAATTATAAGATGAAAATTTGAGAAGCAAAGGGTAGATAAATTCAACTAATGTCCAGAATTTCTTGAAATGGGCCTCCAAAATGTTCTCTTATGACTTTCTTTGAGAAGTTATAAATATCAGTTTAAAAATCCATATTCTAAAGCAAACTTCATAGGACATATCATACATTATTTTTTAACGACGTAAGGGCTCTCCTTCATTAGCTTAAGTAGGAAGTTAACCAGAATGTATAGCATCACATTCTCGTCAGTATCTCAGCACTAAGACGGTGTGGGATTCTATGATACTATCACAATGAGTAACTTACCAAGAGCTATCTATGTTATACTTGGGTGCACAGTAACAGAATTTTCATTTTTAAAAATGCTTTGCTTTTTAATTATAAAATTCCCTTAAATGGGTGAAAAGAGATAAAAGATGTGACTCATTCAGTGACTATGTTCTAGGCATTGTACTAGTTGCTTCATATTTCATCCTAGTCTTTATGAACTCTACAAGGTAAATATTATCCCTCTTTAACACAGAGGAAACACACAGAAATTAAACAGTCTACGTAACGTGGGTATTAGTCATGGATAGAACTGAAAATGAATCCCAGAGGTGTCAAGCTCCAAGGGCCACAGACTCAGATTGTATTAATGATTTGGAAATACAGGACAAATAGGCCTTATATTTGAATAAAAGTTAGAAATTTAAAAGAAGCTTGCATATTTTACTGATTTATAATGTGCTTCTTTTAAACTACTATCTTCACTTGTGGTTTGTTTCTTCCTCCTTTGGAAAAAGAAAGGATGTAACATTAGGCTTAGTCTTGCAGGTAGATGTGAATAGGCAGTTTATGCCTTAAATGTTCAAAAACTTGACCAATTAGAAATTAATTCAGAGTAGCTTAATTTCTTTGAAAACTTACCTATGCCATTTATCTACATCATAGTTTTTCTCCTTTAAGATAGAATGCAATTTAATACCATTTGCTTTGTTAGAAATTATTCCTAATTATTCCTCTGAGTTAGGCCAACCAAATTATACATACACACACAAAAAGATATGTAGATATAGATATATACAGATGTGGTGCTGGTTTTACAGGCATGCAGAACACAAAGCTATAGGTCATAGAGGCTTCCACCTAGATTTCAGAGGTAGGCCTGGGAGACCAAGCAGGGTTCCCCAAGAAGACAGTGCGTGAAGCTGTGAGAGAGAAGCCAAAAGGGCAGTGGAGACCCTAGGACAGTGACGGCGAAACTTTCAGAGCCTTCAATGATACTAACAGCTCACTGTGGCATGCATGCCCTAAATTCACCACCACAGCTCCAGGAAGCTGAAGATGCCAGGAGCATGGAACAGCTGCTGAGGAAAGCTGCAGGCAGTGAGCAGAGCCACCCAAGGAAAGGGGCTATGAGTACTGCAACTGGAAATGCTGTAGGGCAGTGCCACCCAATCCCTTTGGAGCTCACATCTGGCCACAATTTGCTCCGGGTGCTGGACATGGAACTACAGGATTTGATGTCTGTCCTACTGGGTTTCAGTCTTACTTTGATCCGATTCCTTTCTATCCGCCTGATCCTCCCTTTTGGAATAGGAATGTTTACCCTGTGCCATTTTATGTTAGAAGTGTTTAACTTTCATTTTTTATTTTTACAAGGGTTCACAGTGAAGGGTTTGCCTTAAATCTCTGAAGAGACTCTGGATTTGGACTTTTCAGCATTGGTGGAATTGTTAAAATTTTGGTAACTCTTAGAGATGGACCAAATACATTTTGTATAATGAGATAAACACGAGCCCTTTGGAGGCCAGGGGTGTGTTAGGTATTTTGTCCCAGTGTGGGGAAAGTGACTAAGACAGATATTGGTACCAGAATAGGGTAGTTGCTGTGACTGTACATGACCATGGGGTTTAGAAGCTTTGGAACTGGTTTATGATCTAAAATGGTTTAGATCTAAAATGTTCCCCCCAAAATCTCATGTTCAGAGTTAGGGTCTAGTTGGAAAGGGTGAGCCACTGAGGGTGTAACTTAGAAGGGTATATTCTTACTCTTGGCTCCTCTCTTCTCTCTCTGCTTCCTGGCCACTATGCAGTAGACAGTTCTTCTCAACTATGCCCATCTACAATATTGTTTCTGCCTTGGAACAAGCCAACCATGAACTGAAACCATGAACCAAATAAACCTCTCCTCCTTCAAATTGCTCTTGTCAGGTATTTTGTCCTAGTGCTGGGAAAGTGACTAAGATACATGGATAGGTGAGGACGGAGAATTCTCGTGATTATGTGGCAGAGCTACAAATCAGATCTATGAACTACCTCAAAAGTATTATTGTCCTCAAACACAAAAGCAGTATCATAAAACATGAATCAAATATAAAGTATTTAATATTACATTGTAATAAAAAGAAAATGCTATGTATTACATAAGCAAATTTACATTATGTGAAACCAAGACCATAATACTATTTGCACAAAAATTTCAGATGAATTTGTAACATCATTTTCTGAAAGCCTGAAAACACATTTCCGTAGTAAGCTCCTCAGGGTAGCATGATGTAAATGTCCTATTTATCTATCTCCAAAACCTCATGGTTTAATAAATTATCTTTCAAAATTCTGTGGATTAACAAGCTCAGGTAGGCAGTTTTCATCACTCTAGTTATCTCAAATAGATGTATAGACGAAGATACAGTTATCGGAGGGCATCATTACTCGATGTCTGGCACCTGAGCTAGGATAGCTGCAACTAGGAAAGCGTCTCTATCTCCATAGAACTTCTTCACCTAACTACCTTAAGTGCTTTCTCACACAATGAAAGACTAGGGTAGACTGCTTCCCCAGAGCAACTGTTTCAAGATGCCAGGAGAAAACCTGCAAGGTTTCTATAGCTTAGCCTTGGAAGTCATATAGGATTGCTTCTGTTATTATATATATGTCATATGGCAAAGTAATAATAAGCCCACACAAATCCAAAGGAATGGAGGAAGAAAATCCACTTCTTATTGGGAGAATGGCTTATATGTACAAGAAAGGAAGAACTGATGATGCAGCCAACTACTTCAACAACATGTTTTTGGAGAATTTTTGAGAATATATCAACCCAAGCTAATAAAAAAATGATGTTCCATAGGAAAACATAAAGCTGACTTCCCAAAGAGAATGGAGACCCTAAAGTGGTCCCTTATTTTTCAGTATACATTTGAATTTAAAATATGTATTATATTTTGAAAACAGCATTCAGCCAAAGGATTTTGTTCACTCTTGTGCAACCGTGTGATCCCTGAATCAGCAGCATCAGCAATCCATGGGAACTAGTCAGAAATGCACAGTAATATCAGACTCATTCTGTACCTACTGAATGAGAGCATGCCCAGAGATTCATATTCACTTTAAAGTTTAGGAGATACTGACTTAGGCAATATACTAGCACAGAGTACCCTTATACTTGTCATCTGAAGAAATCTAGACAATATGAACTACTCCTCTTAACTTTGGGGGAAGAGAAGGATTATATATATATATATTTTTTTTCTTTTTTTCTTTCTTTTTGGTACCGAGGATCAAACTTGGGACCTTGCGCTTTCGAGGCAGGTGCCGGAACCACTGAGCTAAATCCCCGGCCCTATCTTTTGGTTTTTAAAGGAAGAAAATAGCTAAGCAAAATAGCTAAAACTTGATTGTTCTAATAAAAATCTCTGAAAATTTAAAAAATGTATGCGTGAGAGGATTGTCTTGTTTTCATCTGGGATGAATGATCATCCTTATGTATGTGGAGAAATGTTGATTTTATAACAATTTTTATATAAGCAGGAAAATCAAGGAGAAAAACAAAAAAGCAAAGAAAAAATAGATAAGTACATTATATACATTCAATTATTTACATGTATAAACACATGAAAAACTTTTCGCTATCATTAGTGAAATATTTAGAGTATACATTTGGCATCACTGTCTTGCAAATAACTAGCTGTCATTTACCAGTACCTCTAGATAAAATGAAAGCAAGTTTAAAATAAAAATGCCCTTTTGAAAGAACAGTAAGTCAACTTTTGAAACATACCATTTCCTTCCAAAAATATGTTCAATCCATTTACAATTTCTTGCCTGTTTTAACTTGTCATTCATTTCTATGATCTACATTTTTAAAAAACCTAATTAAAATACCTAAATGAAAGTTTTAAAAAATCAAATAAGTTCAACATTAAAGATTACCTAAATCACAAGTTATTATTTTATCTTATTTATCAAGCACCTAGATATAAATTCTACCTAGAAAATTATATTTGGGGCTGGGGATGCAGCTGAGTGGTGCTGCGCCTGCCTGGGAAGTACAAGGTCCTGAGTTCAATTCCCAGTACTGGAAAAAAGAAAGAAAGAAAATTATATTTGGATATTTAAGCCCTTTATAAACAAAAACTTGCATTTAAGAAAGAACTGGAGGGCCGGGAATTTAACTCAGTGGTTCCGCCACCTGCCTCGCAAGTGCAAGGACCCCAGTTTGATACCCAGTACCAAAAAAAAAAAAAAGGTAGTACAAAGAAAGAACTGGAAATGTTAGGTTGGCTTCCAAAGTCCCAGATACATTTTACAGATAAAATGTAAACACTTGATGTAATAATTATTTAAAGGGGATATTTTGGTTTTGTGTGTGTGTGAAACTCAGAAAGATTAGTTGAAAGCATACCGACTTTCCAGTGTAGAAAAGAAAGGCAAGTAAGTCTCTATTGTAGTACTCTCCTATCATCATCAATCAGCCAAAGAGGAGGAGAGACCTCTTTTCCACTTTAATTTTATTACGGCAGCATCTTATAGGATCTAAAGTGAAAGCCTCACAAGGCAATGCAGATGTCAACAACTCTTTTCTCTTTTGTTACTACAGACTTTTTATCTCTTTCTGACTTTTTCTGAATTTTCGGTAGCCTAATAACTTGGCTTATAATAATTTGGCTAACATGTTCTCAATTTTATTTTCCACTTCTTTGATTAAAAATTGACTTAGGGGAACAAAAACTCAACTCCTTAAATGCCAGATACTGCCTATCATTCTAATCCAATCTCCATTTATTCCATTCCTGTACTCACCAATGCATTTGCAATTGTTGTTCCTCCTGCCTCACAAATCCTATTCTTAGGGGCTGCGGATGTAACTCAGTGGGAGAGCCCTTGCCTACTATATACCAAGTCTGGGGTTTGAGTCCCGGCACTTCTCCTCTATTAACTCCTCATTCAGATTCACCTCATTAGTTTCGTCCATAGGTTTCTCCATTTGGGAGTGGGTACCTGTCTAGAGCATCCACAGTACATACTACACAATAAAACTTGTTATACATTGTAATTATGTCCCCTCTAAAGAACAAGAAATGTCCTCTCATTCAACATTGAGTGTGATACTCAATAAATGTCACCAAATAAAGAAATGAATATACAACTAAAGTAGAAATGGGGGAATTTGCTATAGTGATTTCAAGTCTGATGTGTGCAAAGTGGGAGAAATTTATCTCCACTTCTCATTACTTTACAAGGTTTTTTGAAGACTGAATAATAATTATGTAGAAATAATTACTTTAAAAGGTTATTTCAGATCTTGCTGTATGAATATTCAAAACAAAATAAAAAGTTACATGATGTTAGAAATGATTGTGTATTTGGAGATCAAGTTTAGCATCTTAATTTCAGAAATGGTTATTTCTACAAGCATAATCAGGGGGAGGTCTTCGAAGTCCTACTTTTCTATTTACTGAAATGATGAACTTAGAAAAAAATGTGCTTAAAGAAACGGACTTGAGATTTGTAAGAAACTTTGAAATTCAGAACAGAGTATTATTCTTCAGAAATGAAATTTCTGTTCCTATCCCAGTCGCACAGAATCAGAAGCTCTGGGCATAGTGCCCAGCAATCTGCTCTCTTAGTGATTCTGATGCATGCTCAAGTTTGCTAACCACTGGAACAGAATTTTAAAAGTTAGAAAGATACATTTATGTGTAGTACTTTAAGGAGGAATAAAAGTTGTGATCCAAAATCAACTAAGTAGAGAAAACAATCTCAAGGCAGCAATGGTGAGAATCCACTTGTGTGTTATTAGTATTACTGGAAACAATGAACAAGCCTTGTAAATTTAAAATTTTTAAATTGAGGCAAGATTACCAAAAGATCTACAATAAAGTTCTCTTGCTCTCTCATGCTCATGGAGAAAGTCAGGTAAAAACTGAAAACCTCACTTTTCATTTAGATTTGCAATGACTTTTTCTGTATTTAAACTTTGTTCTGTTAATGGGAATAACATTTGAAATGGAACTAGTAGAGTACTAAAATAGTTGTGTGCACCCAGTTAAAACTAGTCACTTTGGGCTTCTATTGTCTTATACATAAAACGGGTTGGATAATTTTTTTGGCTATTGTTTTGCTTTTTGGTTTTGGTCGGTACTGGAGATTTAAGCTGCCAATGAGCTACAGCCTTAGCTCCTTTCAATTTTCGAGACAGGGTTTCACTATGTTGCCAAGGCTGGCTTCAAACTCTTTCTTGCCTCAGCCTCCCTAGTAGCTGGAATTATAAGCATGAACCACTGTATCCGACCTTCACTAGGAATCCATGAATACCAGCTTTCTCCAAATATTTCCCAAACAAGTCTAGTTCATTTAAATATTCTAACATCATTACTGGTATTTAAATTTGTCTCTCAATTCTAGTTAAGTCAGTGATCAACATTTGGGTGTCTCATATGTATTATTTTCTTTGCAAGTAGGTACAAGAAGAGTTCATCTATTTTTGGTTTTAAATTTAGACTCCAATCCGAAGTTATTTAGTGGCTCCTCCTTCCACCTTCTCAGAGAGACTGGAGGAATCTTGCAAAAATACAATGAAAATAAAGAGATGAGTCAAATGTTTGGAGATGGAAAAAATATATCAAATTTACATTTTTAGTTAAGAAATTTAGGTGTGATGGGATGGATTTCAGTTTCCAAATCTTAGCCGCTAAACTTTAAGACACAAGCAGAGTATCAAATGGCCAATGAAAACAACACAAATCTGTCTGAATTAAGCTTCACATTCTTCAGGTTAAATAGTGTATCTAAAATCTAATAAATAAAGCTGCACGGTGCATGGCGACCTTCCCGACAAAACGCGTCCTAGAAAGACCTGCAGGCCTCACCTCTGCATGGGTTTGGCGTCATTGCTATGGCAACGGAGGCTGGGATGCTAAGTTAACACCTTTAGGAGCTGGGCTTGGGAGAAGGATCCCAAGTTCGAGCCCAGCCTGGGTAATTTAGTGATTTAAAAACGAAAACAAAAACACTAAAAGGGCTGGGGATGCAGTTCAGTGCGCGAGACAGGAGGGAGAAGAGAGGACTTTGAGGGATTCACATCTGAACGTCCTCCTTTTTTCTGGCCAACACCATAGCCTTGAGAAGAGGCAAGTGGGTAATTTGGGGAGGATTCTCTCTCCCTGGACATCCCAGCCTCGCTGTTAACTCCAAGTCAACTCCCCAGACTCACAACCGTTACCTCAGTCCTGAGGGCCCTGCTGTGCTGCGGCCATCTTTCCCCGGAGCAAGCCGCAAGGGCTTGTGGGGCGGGCGCGGCAAGGGCCGAGGCCCAGCCGGGCGCTGCTGGGGACCAAGTCGCCACCTCACCGGCTCTGCCACTCCAGGCTCTGGCCAGCGAAGATGCAACCCAGCACTGACTCAGCGCAGCACTGGTCAAAGTGGCGTCAGGGAGTTTTGTATTCCCCTCGTCCCCATATACTGTATACCTGTCCTTTCTGGGCCCAGATGACTCACGAGAACTTATTTTCAATGCAGGCAGTGTGACCTGCTCCAGGACTGCAGTCTCAATAGGACATGCCACCCAAGATTTGTTAGGCTGAAATGAGGTCATACAAGATAAATGCCCGGCTTTATCTAGTATATGGGTGGTAAATACTCCATGACTACTAAGCAGAGGGCAGAATTCAGGACTGGAAAGAAAAAATGAGTTTCTTCATCCAAGAAGATACCGTAGGACCAATAGAGATTATCAGCTAAAAAATGAGTCCACATTTTTATGGCTGGTGCAAATGTATGATGGAAATTTTGTTATCCTGTTTCCTGGTGAGCTGCTCTTTATTGTTAATTAAAGGGGGTTACTACCTGGAAGGAAGTAAATTTATAAAAAGGAGTCGTGGGTGAAAAATAGTAGTATTGGATCATGGGAAACAGGATGCCTCCAGCAAGAGTAAAGGGTGGGCTACAGGCAGAACTCCAAGTATTACAATTTGTTAAAGATCTTAATATAAAGACGATCCACGAGAATTATGGGAGATGGTGTGTGGAGACGTATTTTACACAAAAATAAATTCATTAAAAAATGTTTCAACTTTTTGTAAAGTACCTGTACACTCTGTAGCTGGTTTGTGAAGAGACAAAAAAAGATCATAACCTAAACTTTGTCAAAAATCTAAATCTTGCCAAGTTCTTCAATGAATTCTAACCCCTAAAGTCCAATAATTATCATATAAAACAAAGAAGCAGCAATATCTAAGCTGCTCCCCCAAGATGGAGGTAGGTAGGATTTCTTAAATTATGTTCTGTCCTTCCTCTGAACTTCATTTTCTCCTTCTCTGTCTCCATTCCACTTTAAACAAGAATGACAACTTCTGTTAGATATGCCAGCTGAATTTGTGTATTCCCCTTCCCCAGGGATGACCTAGTATACTATTTCCCAGTTGCAGTCTACAGTTTATAAGTTATTATGAAGGATAGTCTTAAGAATAAAATTAAATAATCATCTCTTAATTTATTTAAGTTTTTTTTTTACAAGTTTTGAAACTGTTTTCAATATAAAACCCAGTGAATCTTCTTTTATAAAATAACCATTTGACACATGATAATACAAAAATGGTTTAAAAACTGACTCACTGTCTTACGACCATATCTATTTCTACTGTGACTAATTTTCTTATATTTAATCATGAAGTTTCTGGAAGATGGGTTAAATGATGAAAAAATGGGCGGCCATGAACACACCCTTTAATTTCATTTCCAAACTGGTGCTTCATTCTACAGATAATATCTTGGATGTCTTCTTTTGATAAGTACATGGGTAATTGTCTAGACAGCCGAACTGCTTCTCCCTGTGAAAAGAAAGTCAGACATTATTTACCCTGAAGCAGAAAGCACATTATCCTAACAAGACAAAGTTATTTTCATCTTATTAATTCACTCAAAAAATACCTATTAAGCATCAACTATGTTGTAGGTTCTGGAGATAACACTGGCAAGCAAGAAAATAAGACCTTTGCTCTTGTGAAATTTATATTCTAGAGCAGAGAAAAAAACATAGAAAGACAATTTTATTGACTAATGCACAAAATTAAACTTAGCAACATGATAGGGACTGACTGTGTAGTTAGGAAAAACTTACTTGAAAAGATACATTTAAGCTTCTATTTAAACTATCATGCATAGATCACGGGAAAGGAAACTCATTTCAGGCACAGAGAACAAAAGAAAGTTCAGGATAGTGCAGCACAGTTTTTAAAGGGAAGAGACAACACAAGGAGTTAGGCAGAGGCAAGGGAATATACAGAGAAGTAACCAGAGTTTTTAAGCAAAAGCCTGACATGTACTTCACATTTCAAAGTAATCAGCCTGGCTGCATGTGAAGTATGGTTTGAGAAACGTCAAGAAGAGAAGCAAGGCTCCTGCTGACAATCACTGCAGCGAGGCTGTGACTAGGGTGACAGTGCTAAGAAGAAAGGCAGCACAGATTGCTGATGTGAGCTGATGGCAGAGTTATGAAATCTGAGGAAGAAGGATCACAAGTTCAACCCCAGCTTGGGCAACTCAGGAAATTAGCAAGACCCTGTCTCAAAATAAAAAAAGGGCTGGAGACGTATCCAACATGCAGGCCCTTCATTCAATCTCCAGTACCACCAAAAACCAAAACAAACAAACAAAACAAAAAACAAAAAAGGAGGATAATGCATAATGGAGGATAATTCCCACAAACTGGTATGACAATGCTATTTTCTGAGATGGGAGGAACTGAAGCTTTGGGGTTAAGACAGTGTTAGCAAAGCCCTGCTTCTTTTAATATATTTATTTTTTCTTTCTTTGAGACAGAGACTTGGTATGTAGTTCAGGTTGGCCTGAACACATTATGTAACCCGGGCTGGCCTGGAACTCATGGCAAT
>NW_028258467.1:0-111799 GCF_053883595.1 Heterocephalus glaber
TCTTTACTATCTGCATTCCCATCAGCATTCTGGTCTGAGGTGTGAATTCAAATCTACTCACAGTATTCCAGGATTTCTATGTAGCCTGCATCTCCAAACTTCTCCAGACTGTTCCTGCAATCCAGTTCCAAAGGCTCTTGAACTACACAGTCAGGTATAGTTACAGGAATGACTGCCACTCCCTGATACCAATTTTCTGTATTAATCACTTTCTCATCACCAGGACAAAATACCTGACACCCACAACTAAAGGAGGAGAAATTTATTTTGGCTCATACTTTCAGTAGGTTCAGTCCATGCTTGGCCAACTCCAAGGCAGAAATGGCATGGTGGAAGGCCCTGGTAGAGGACAGCAACTCATCTAGGAAGCAGAGAGAGGAGGAGCAAAAATACACTCAAGGGGACAAAAATACACTCAAGTCATGCCCTTAGTGACCCACCGCTTCCAACCAGGCATCACCTCTGAACACATCAGACTTTTGGAGAAACATTTTAGATCAAGACCATAATAGCAGTGCACTGAATTAGTAAGTTGGTTTTTTCTTTAATGCCTTTAAATAAAATTTTATAATTTTCAGGACTAGGCTATGCATATCTTTTATCAGATTTACTTTTAGACATTTTATAATTATGTCTGTTCTAAGTGATATATGTTATTTACTTGATCTTTTTTACTTATTCATTTCTCCTATGTATAAGCACATTTTACATTGATATATTTATTTTTCACAGCCAACTCTCTCCACATTTCTATTATTTTATTCACTTTTCTCTTAATAGTTTTGTGTTTTCTATGTGTAGTAAACACTCACCTTAAATAACCATTCAATTTTCTTTTTCTTATTTTTTTTTTTTGTACTGGGGATCAAACTCAGGACCTTGTGCTTGCGAGGCAGGCGGCAGAACCGCTGAGCTAAATCCCCAGCCCAACCATTCAATTTTCTGTTTTCCAATCCCATGCCTTTTTTTCCCTATCATATTGCTCTTGCTAAACACCACATAGTAAATGATACAAGTTTTCTGGTATTAAACCCTCCTTATTTCCTGGATAAACTAAATTGGTCATAGTTTCTTTACTCACTGTTAGAATAGATTGATAATAGTTTATATAGGATTTGTATTTCTGGTTTCATGGGTAAAATAGGCCTGTATTCTTCCATCTCATATTTTTGTATGGTTTTTAAATCAGGGTTATATTTGTATTGTAGAATGAATTGGGGGTTAGTTCTTCATTTTTTAATCTCTGAATTTGTATAAGATTAGAACAATCGGGTACTTGGAAATTTCTTAGAAGTTACTTTAAAAACCTGGTATGTCTAGGCGGGCGCAGTGGTACATACTTATAATCCCAGTGAGTAAGGAGACTCACAGCAGGAGGATCACAAGTTTGAGCCCAGCCTGGGCAATTTAACAAGATCCTGTCTCAAAAATAAAAAATAAGCTAGGCATGATGGCACATGCTAGTAATCCCCGCACCCTGGGAGCCTGAGGTTGAAGGATCACAAGTTTGAGCCAGGCTGAGCAACTTAAGTTACTTGGTGAGACGCTGTCTCAGAATTTTAAAAAATAAAAGAAAGTGGGGATATAGTTCAGTGAAAAGGCCTTGAGTTCATTTCCAGTACCAAAAATCTGGTATATCTAATGTTTTCCATGTGGTAAGAATTAACCCCTTTCTGAGTCAACTTCAATAAATCATATTTTTCTAGGAAATTTTTTTTTTTTTAATGGTGCTGGGGATCAAACCGGGGCTTTGTGGATGCCAAGCATATGCTCTGCCACTAAGCAAAACCTGCAGCCCTCACAGGCATGGTGGTGCACACCTATAATTCCAACACTTGGGAGGCCAAAGCTAGAGAATCACTATGAGTTTAAGGCCAGCCTGAGGTACATAGTGAGACCTTGTTTCAAACAAAAAAAAAAGAAAAGGAGGGCCAGGGATTTAGCTCAGTGGTTCCGCCACCTGCCTCGCAAGCACAAGATCCTGAGTTTGATCCCCGGTACCACCACCACCCCTCTAAAAAAGAAACAAAACTTGCATCCCTAAGAATATTTTTGTGACACCCTCATATGTAAATAGCAGTTTGGCTGATTTTTTTTGTTTTTGTTTTTGTTTTTGAGACAGGGTCTTGCTTTGTAGTTCAGACCAACCTTAAACTCACTACATAGCATAGGCTGACCTCAAACTTGTAGGTCTCTTGGCTCAGCCTCCTGACTGCTGGGATTACAGGCATGTGCCTTTATGCCCAGCTTTATTGTGAATCTTGTTATCTTTTCCTTTGTAAGTGATATGTTCTTGTTCTTTAGAAATTTTCTAATTTTTCTATTTTTGGTATCTTCAAACTATGTATATTTTAATCTAATATGTCAAGATATGAGTTTTTCTGTATCTTACCTGACAGCACTCTGTGGAGCCTTTCAGTCTATGCTGTTCATTTTTAAGTATATGGAGTCTACACATATTATTTCCGCGTGTATTTCCTTCTGTCTCCCCTGTGGGACCTTATTATATGAATGTTGGCCCCCTGCCCACCATTTGTCATTACTTTTCCCATACAGCTTCTCCTTCCTCCTGCCTCCCTGTTAGAGCTAGAGCTGCTCTTACATCTCACTTGACTTACCCACTCTGATTTGGCCTTTTCTAGCTCCCATTCTCCTGCTTAATCTCATCCACCCCTGGGCTGCTAAACCTAATATGTGCACTTAGTTTTTTCATACCATTTCTAATCTTGATACAGGTTTATCTGTCACACTTTTAAGACTCTGGGCCTTTTATTCCAGTGATAAATGTTTTCTGGCTTGTTTTCCCTTTGAGGCAGCTGTCCTTTTCAGGGTCTGGTCTTTGGACTATGCTACGGAACCCACCTATTATAGATTGTGGTAGCAGTGTGCCTGGGCCTAGGGGAGACATGGGCAAGAGCCAAAGGCATTGAGCTATCAAAACCAGTTGCTATGGGCCAGGGATTTAGCTCAGTGGTACCCACCACCTGCTTTAGAAGTGCAAGGTCTCAAGTTCGATCTCCGGTACCAAAAATTAAAAAAAACAGTTGCTGCCCACCCTAGTCTTGACCTCTCATGCCTAGAGAGCACCAGCATGAAGAGTAGCCTGTCCCAAATGTCCATTCTCCTGATCCTCAGCCTTTAAGGTCTTCTGAGGTTCATCACATGGAAACATATCATGGTTTTCCTCTGGGGCTTCTCCAGTGGGCAGACATGGGTCTCTGCCAGATCAGGAAAGTCCCATATGATCAAAGTCTTCTCCCTGACATTTCACTCAGCTGTCACTCTGTGTCCACAGGGTCTTCGGAAAAGGGAGTTGCTGAAGGAGCTGCTGCCAGTCATCGGGCAGAACCTTCGTTTCCAGCGTCTCTTCACCGAGTATCAAGAACAGCTCGACATCCTGAGAGACAAGTAGCCTGCTCTGGCTTGCCTATGCTGCAGCAAGAGCAGGGCCACACTCTCACCACTAATGATGCCCAGAGCCACCTCTCACCTGGCCAGGCTGCAATAGGAGGAGAAAAACGCTGGCAGGAGATGGGCTGTCCTATACCAGCACCAGCCTAGCTCCGTAGGCAGATGTGCCCTGAGTCCTGGGCCTGATATTGCCTTGGAAGGGACCAGCTCATCCCTCCCTCAAAGCCCCCTGTGTGGAGCTGGGTCTGGGGCTCTGCCCAGCTGCCGTGGGGCCAGTGAAGCACTCCTGGGCCTGCCATCTCCAGCACAGCCCCAACGTGGACATTAGCCCTTGCCAAGGCAGGCACCTTGCTGCTTCAGCTATGATGAATGAGCCATTTGTGAGAGTGAAAACCCAGATATGTTAGGTATTATGCAGCCAGCCGACTGACCTGAGACCTATGTAAAAGGAAAGCTGTCCCAACACATGGACTATTTTTGTACTAGAATTTGCTAACTTGTATATGGAATTTTTCTTTTGGCCAATAATCAGGATTTCCCTATAAGTTACTTGGACATTGGTCACTTGTAGGAAATTTAAACCCTAACTATAACAGCTACACTGAAAAATAATTGTACTGAAATTAAGTTGTCTATCTTCATTTGGTTTAATTTTTAAATGTTTGTAAAAAGAGATGTTTTTTGGGAAATGGGGCAAAGGGGAGGGCTCTTTCTTTTGTAAGTGTAAAATAAATGAACACACATTGAATATCAAACCCATCCCAGCTTCCCCACCTTGTTCTTCCAACATCTGTTATCCTCCCCACACTGTGGATCCTCTGCTAAAGTAGTGATAGAACACTGGAGCCTGAAAGGTTCTTTTGATATTATCTGATCCCTCCACTCATGTCCCCACAAAAAATTTTTATTTCAGTGTAGGGAGGGGTCACTTCTCTGGTCATGCAGCACCTTTGGCTTGCCTGGGGCTAGCAGCCAGACTGGCTTGTACATGTCATCTCCCAAGTGAGGCACCGTGATCTTTGGTACTAGCCTGGCTGTACCCCAGGTCCTGATCATGCTGGGCTGCCACTGGCTGGCCAGTTTCATGAAAGGAAACTTAAGTAAAGACTTGAATGTACTAAAAAATTATCAGGAAGCTGAAATTTTCTTAGAAAGTAGGGAAGATGCTAATCCACAGGAGAAGAATTAAAATCGGAACCTTCAAGCACAAGTGAGGACTGATTACTCCCTACTCTTAGATTCTGTACCTCGTAAGGGACACCTTGCTAGCTGCATGTAATCCTTAGTCTGAGGAAGGAGCTGTGGTCTTGGAAGCAGAAAACAGAAAGCCTAGATGACTCTGACATCTCTCTGGCTGCTCTCCTACCTAAGGCTCTCTCACTTGGATGTCAAGTGGCTGGGTGAGGCCAGGGGTATATGCATGCCAGACAAAGGAGCATATAAAGTCTGTGTGGACATAGACACATTAAAAGCCAGGCTGCAAGGGGAAGTTTACTTCAAGGAGTGAGGAGACAGAGACTGTGCTGGTTAGGCAGCTCCCCTGGCAACTACAGCAAGACACTGAGAACTTTGTGTAGCCATAGAATGCACATGGCCTCAAAATCAGCATACCTGTCTGAGATCCAAACCTGCTGGAAACAACTGATGAACCAGTGAAAATGCATGAAACAATAGTTTCAAGATGTCAGAAAAAGGTGAGGGCTGGGGGTATATCTGAGTGGTAGAACATTTGCCTAGTATGTGTGAGGATCTGGGATTAAGCCCCAGCACCACACACAAAAAAAGAGAAGCCTCACACTTGAACCAATTTATAATACAGCTGAAAATCCAGAGACCAAGGCAGCTAAAGTTCATAGGATAGAATACTACAGGAGGGAGAGAGATCCAGAGAGTGAACCCTAAAGTATTCAGCTGATTACTGACCAGGGCCTGCACATGAGGGAACTACCATATGAGGAAACTGCAAAGGCCAGGCAAGGAACCATCTGAGAGGAATAGAATGTAAATTGTTTGGCAGTCATCTGGGAATAGTGTCTCTTCCTAGTAACCAAACTAAAAAAACCCTTGTAATTCACAGGCTTAGAATAGAGTATACAGGAAACCTTGGCTCAATAGTGAAGAATAATTAGATGTAACACTGTATGAAGATGCATCTAACAAAGCAACACATAAAAGGATCCAATTAATTACACTGCAGAACAAAGTTCAAGATTTGCAAAACTACAAAAATATGTCGCCTGCCTCGCAAGCGCAAGGTCCCGAGTTCGATCCCTGGCACAAAAAAAAAAAAAAAAAAAAAAATGCAACATCCAACAAGCTGAACTAACCATGTCCAGCATACAAAGATAACAATGCATACAAAACAAAGAGAAAAAATGAGAATAATCTGAATCCAAACTGATTCAGAATTTATACTGATGGAATTGGCAAAGAACATTAAGTTATAATGCTGTTCTTATGTTCAGAAAGTTAAGGATAGGGGTGGAAGGCCATAAAAACTACAGATCAAGCTTTTTGACATCAAAACAATAGATTTAAGATGGAAAAAAAAAGCATGGGATCAATGGCACAGTAGACAGTTCAGAAGAAAAGATTAGTGAACTTGAAGGCATAGCAGTATAAACCCTCCAAAACAGACAGGGAAATCCAAAAGAAAATAGCATCAGAAAGCCATGGAACAAATTCAAGTAGCCCAGTATATAAGGAATTGGAGTGGCCAAAAGATAGGAGAAAAGTGATAGAATTTTTTTTTTTCAGTTCTAGTGATCAAGCCCAGGACCTTGCACACACTGCTAAGGAAAGTGCTCTACCACTCAACTAACACCCAGCACTGAAAATTTCATTTTTAAGAAATAATAGACAAAAACTTGCCCTACTTGTAGCTCTCTTGTGCTCCTGCTACTGACCCTTATGCAACTGTCTGCTTTCCCCTCCCTTATCCCAATAACTACACCAATGATGACCAACTCTCCTACCCTATTTAATGATGGTTCACACCTTCCTACTTTCTCCCAGACTTCTTCCTACTGCCTTTGTCCACTAATCTTAGTTTCCAGGCAAAGCACTGGGGTAATCCATGTCTTCCTATGCTGCAGAGTTTCTGACCTGATCTCTTCAGACACCTCCAAACTTCGACTTCCAGATCATATGTGAAGAGTCACAGACCTTCACAAAATAGCTTGATGCAGCAGAAAATTGCATACATAGCGCAGGAACACACAAGAGGGAGAACAAAGCTCATCATCTCTTCTCATTTCCAACCTGTTGGTCCTGTCCTCTCATACATGTGGCAAATACTTCCTTCATATTTTTCTCTCTTTATATTGTATTTGTGTATTGATTTAGGTTTCTAATTTTTACCAAATTTAATTTTTGTCCTTTTGCAACCGCTTAAACTTAGAACACTTTACAAAAGATGCATGGATGGCAAATAGGCATATAAAAAAATCTTCAACATCATTAGTCACTCAGAAAATGCAGATTAGCTGGGCATAGTGGCACAAGCCTGTAATCCCAGCATCAGGAGGCTGAGGCAGGAGGATTGCTGCAAGTTCGAGACCAGCCTAGGCTACATAGTTCAAGGCCAGTCTGAACAACATAGTGAGACCCTGTCTCAAAAAAAAATGCAAATTAAAACCACAGTGATACAATAATCATACATATTAGAATGGCTTAAGTTTTTTAAAAGGAAGAAACAATATTGAGTATTAGTGAGGATGCACAGCAACTGGAACTTTCTTGCTACTAGGAGAACAAAGTAGTATAATCACTTTGATAGTTTTCACAGTTCTTACAAAAGATATGCTTAACATACAACCAAAGTATTCTAGGTTTCTTGTTTTGTTTTCAAGATGAATACATTTCTATCATCATAAGGAGCCTTCATGTTACTCTTTTAAAAACATTTTACTGATATATAATTAGTATGCAATTTACTTGAAGTGTTCAATGAGTTTTAGTATAATCACACATGTACAACTATCACCGCAGTCATTGTGAGAGCATTTTCATCACCTCAGAAAGAAATCTAGAGGTGAGGCCTAGAGAGGTGATTGGATCATGAAAGTACTAACCTCATCTTTGGATTAAGCTCATCCTTTGATAAGCTTATAGCTATAGTTTATAGGGTTTTAGGTGGTGGGGCCTAGTTAGAGGATGTAGGTCATGAGGTATGTCTTTGAAACATATATCTTGTATCACTTCTCGACCTTTTGGCTAAGATCAAGTGAAACATATGTCTTGTCTCCTGCCCCTTCTTTGGCTCTTTTCTTCTCTGCTTCCTGGCTGCCATGAAGTAAGCAGCTTCCTCCACTCTATGATCCCATTGTCGAGATATTCTGCTTTGCCTCAGGCCCAAAGCAATGGAACCCACTAACCATGGACTGAAACCATGAGCCAAATAAGTTGTATTTTGTTACAGTGATGGAAAGCTAACCATCAATCAATTTCATCTCTATCGATTTTCCTGTTCAGAACATTTCCTATATATGAAATTACAGAATATGTGGTCTTTGTGACTGGCTTCTTAGACTTAGGATAATGTTTAACATGTATCACTGGGGCCAGGGATTTAGCTCAGTGGTTTCGCTGCCTGCTGCTCAAGCCCAAGGACCCGAGTTCGATCCCCGGTACAAAAAAAAACACAAAACCATGTATCACTACCTTATTCCTTTTTGTGGCCAAATAATATTCCATTATATGTTATTCTACATCTTACTGATCTGATCTATCCACCTGTTGATAGACAACTCTCTGTTTCCACCATTTGAATTTGGAAACTATCAATGGTACCCAGCAAGTTTTATATCAGTTACTTTCCTCAATGGTGAGACAAAATACCTGACACCCAAAGTTAAAGGAGGAAAGGTATATTTAACTTACAGTTTATAGAGGTTTTAGTCCATAATCTGCTGGCTTCAAGGCAGGGTGGATGACAGACGTATCACAGAGGAGAAACAGTTCATGGGGTACATATGGTACCAAAAGCAACAAGGGGCCTTAACAGTGTCTTTCTGCCCCTTTTATCTTATCCAGACTACTTAGGGGGCATAGCACTCACCCTTAATCCTAGTGCCCTTGAGCCTAGCATTGCACCATGAATATATAATATATATATATATATATAATATATATATATATATAAAATTGTTAGGTCATATGGTGACTAGCTATTTGATGAACTGCCATTCTGCCTTCCAATGTTACTGCACTGTTTAAATTCATACCAGCAGTTCATACTATCAGAAATGTTTTTATTAAAGGGATCCTGTCCCCACTTCCAGAGAAGGGCTAGGCCAGCCAAAACCTTCATCCCCCACTGTGATGAAGAGGACTAAAGGTGCTCCCTGTCCATGGACATCTCTGTCTCCTGTGAGATACCCTGGGTGACCCTGAATGTCATGGGTAAGCAATTTCAATTCCTTTGACTTCTGTTTTTTTGTTTGGTTTTTTTTTTTGGTACTGGAGATCGAACTCGGATCCTTGCACTTGTGCAGCAGGCAGCGAAACCACTGAGCTAAATCCTTGGCCCTGTCAGAGCTTCTTTACTCCCGCTTTGACATGTCAATTTGAAGGTCAAATGTTCAACCATGAGTTGTTGTTTATTTTTTGGTACCGGGGATCAAACTCAGGACCTTGTGCTTGTGAGGCAAGCGCCAGAACCACTGAGCTAAATCCCCAGCCCAACCATGAGTTTTTGACCCATTTATGCCAAACATTGAAATGTTTTGAATTTTTGCATGAAATTCATATGTTACCTAGAAAAATTCAAGGACAAGAATTTGAAGAGGAAACATTTCATTATGTTCTGTGGTTATGGTCATTCCAAAAATAGATCACTAGGCACTGAAGTGTTGTCTCACAGTGTCCTATTCTCTTACTAGGAAGAGATTTACTAGCAAAACTGGGGGCAGTTTTCCAAGTCTGGCAAATGCCAAAGCTATACCAGGCCACACTTCTAGACAGCCTTGAGGTTACCATAAAGTCTTACACCCCACTCTTGTGAACAGGTGATTTCTCAGACCCATGCAGGCAGGCAGGGTATCGGTGACCTGTCACTCCAAGATCCTGCAGAAGTGTGGTCCACTGATAGAAGTAGCTTTGTCCAAGAAGGACATCAAAGCTGAGTGTGAGGGGCAGGGTCCCAAGTTAGATCCCCGGTACTAAAAAACAAACAAACAAACAAACAGAAAAACACTGTGTGTGGTGGCACACGCCTGTAATCCTAGCAGTCAGGAGGCTAAACCAGGAGGATCATCTTGAGTTCAAGGCCAGACTGAAGTACAAAGCAAGATCCCTATTTTTTTTTTTTTAAAAATAGGACATCAAAAGACAGGTTATACAGTTGTAAATTCATAACAGGATACTGAGGACAAACCTCTTTCCTCAGTGAACCTTGCTCAAAAAACAGAGCTCAGCCGAATGTGGTGGCCCATGCCTGTAATCGGCACTTGGGAGGCTAAGGCAAGAGGATTACCATGCGTTCAAGGCCAGCCTGGACTATATAGTGAGTTCAAATCCAGTCTAAACTACACAGCGAGATACTGTCTCAAAAAAAAAAAAAATTGCAGAGCTCATAACCCCTACTTGGGCATTAATATGCCCATGTAGCAATTTGGAAATAAAAGAACACACTAATAAAATAAAGTATAATCAGGAAATTTTACAACTTCTAGAGGCAGTCTATCTTCCCAAGCAGGTCACTGTCATTCATTGCAAAGGACACCAAAGAAATGTCTAAAATCTCCTTGGGAAATAAAAAAGCTGGTATAGAGGCAAAAAGGACAGCCTCACACCTTCTCAAAACCCTAGCCTTATTCCCCATTCCCAAGAAACTATTCAAACTTGTCCTTCCTCAAGAGACACAGTGGAAAGCTATAAAAACGCTACATGGGAAATGGTCACTGTACTCTTGTGAACCTCTGGAAGACCTGAGGTGCCTCTTCAAAAAATAAATCCAGCACTGCCTCAGATACTGATAAGTAGAGTTACAAATGACCCCTAATCCACCACAGTTTAAATGGGCATCTGTATGTTTTTAATTACATCCATAATGTGGGTAATCTTGTTAGGGCTACGGCTCTCAGGCTCTTGGTAATTTAATATCCCTCTTTGCCATACTTTCTCTACCGCAGGAAGCATGGAAATCTCTAATTGCTAAATCTGTCATAGCCCACACCTTTTAAGACTGACCAGGAAATATTCTCAACTCCTCCTTCTCATATTTGAGCTCTGCATCCTCAACCTAATAGTAAAGTTTATCCATTCAAGATAGTGATCCAGACTACAGCCCATGATGCTCCTGATAAATTCACCAAGCTTTCTCCCACTGAACAGGCAGCTCAGCAGTTCCTCACAATGGGCACTAACTTTTCTCATTGTCTCCTAACAGGAATCTTTTCCTTTTCAACCCAGCCAGTGAGCCAAAACATCCCAAAGTACAGTAGTCTACAGCACATAATACCCAGTAGGTAGGGCCTACAGCCGCTTTCAGCTGGTAGTCATTATGTGAAGATAGAGGCCTCCACACCCTCAGCACCCTACAAAGAATTATGGGGATTTATGTTTCTCAGAGGGAAATGAGGCAGAAGATTAGAGAATAGCCAAACTGGCTGGGCAAGTAGGTGTGACCCGTCAAACACAGAGATCCAGGAGACATGAGCCCAAATACTGCATCTGATACAATCAGAACATGCTGTTTTCAATTCTTCTCATGAGAAATCAAGCAGGTTTTTAATAGGATGGCCTAGATCTGACATCAGCTTGAAGAGTAGGGGGGGAAAAAGAGCGCCAGGGGCCCAGGGATTTAGCTCAGTGGTTTTGCCACCTGCCGAGCAAGTGCAAGGACTGGAGTTTGATCCCCACTACCAAAAAAAAATTAAATTAAAAATTTTTTTAAAAATTATTGCCATTAAGCTCATGGCCACTGAGTTCTTTCATGATGGTCCACTCTCAACCTGCAGTGTACTTCTTTTCATACTTTTAATTGGCCCATAATCACTTTGCAGAGCATGTATCTTTTCCTACCTTTAATAAATGTAAAATCTTGCTACCTTTTGTGCTTGTCTTGACCAATTCTTTGTTCAAGACAGAAAGAACATAGAAAGCACCTCTGGGAGGAGTCCCAACCACCCAAACACCCAGTAATATTCCTAGTGTGTATAAAGTAGTATTATTATAGTTTTGATTTGCATTTCCCCAAATACTGTACATTGAGCATATTTTCATGTGCTACTGGCCAGTTGTATGTTTTATTTACAGAGTCATTTATTTGGCCCCTTTGCCAACTTTTAAATTTAGTAATTTAGTTTTTTTATTTTGTTTGATATGGTTTGGGTTTATTTTTTTTTAAAGACAGGGTCTTGCCCTGAGTATGGATGCCTTGTGTGTGGTTTGGTTTGGTTTGGTTTTTTAGATTTTAGTGTGTTTTTTTTGTTTTGTTTTGTTTTGTTTTTTGGTACCAGGGATTGAACTCTGGTCCTTGAGCTTGCACAGGAGGTGGCAAAACCACTGAGCTAAATCCCTGGCCCATGGATTTTAGTTTTTTGAGACCAGGTCTTGTTATGTCATCTAAACCAGTTTTGATCTATTTAGCCTAAGGTGGCCTCAAACTCAGGATCTTTCTACCTCAGCCTGTTGAGTGCTGGGATTACAAGCATGCACTACCATACCCAGGTTACCATCGAATTTGGTGAAAATTCTTTTTTCTTTTTTTTTTTTTTTTTTTCAGTACCGGGGATCTAACTCGATTCCTTGTGCTTGCCAGCAGCAGGATGGTAAAATTTCTTAATACAATCTAAATGAAAGTTCATTATCAGATACATAATTTGCAAATATTTTCTCTGCTTTTATAAATTGTCCTTTGGGGTTTTGGTTTTGTTTTGTTTTGAGACAGGGTCTCACTATGTAGTTCAAGCTGGCCTTGAGCTATGTACCCCAGGCTGACCTCAAACTCATGGCGATCTTCCTGCCTCAGCCTCCCAATTGCTGGGATTACAGACATGTGCCACCACATCCAGCATTGCTTTCTTTTTTGAGCCAGAGTCTTGCTATGTAGCTCAGGTTAGCCTGTAACTCATGGATCCTCTTGCCTTGGCCTTAGCCTCCTGAGTGCTGGGATTACTGTATAGGTGTGTGCCATCACAACAAGATCACAGAACTTTCTTATTTTTTTTTTAAACTTTCTTTTTTTTTTTTTTTTTTGGTAGCGGGGATCGAACTTGGGACCTTGCGCTTTCGAGGCAGGCGCTGGAACCACTGAGTTAAATCCCCGGCCCTCTTTTGTTTTTTATTACCAGGGATTGAACTCAGGACCTTGCACTTGCAAGGCAGGTGGCAGCCACTGACCTAAATCCCCCACAAAACTTTCTTATTTTGATGAAATCTAATTTATCTATTTTTTATTTTGTTGCTTATGCTTTTGTTCTCATATTTAAGAGAATACAAATCCAATGTCATACAAACTTACTCCCTTGTTTTCTAAGAGATTTTCTTTTTTGTTACATTTAAGACTGTTTTCTGAATTTTTTTGTTTTGTTTCTTTTTACCATGCTAGGGATCAAACTCAGGGGTTCTTGCATATTAGGCAGGCCTTTTAACAATGAGCTAGCTAGCTGGGAATTTAGCTCAGTGGTTCTGGTGCCTGCCTCACAAGCCCAAGGTCCTGAGTTTGATTCCCAGTACAAAAAACAAAAACAAACAAATAATGAGCTAGACACACACTAGCCCCTTTTAGTGTCTATTTGTTTGAAATGATATCTTACTATGTTGCCCAGGCTGGTCTCAAACTCCTGGTCTTAAGTAATCTTCCTGCCTTAGCCTTCCAAGTAAAAAGAATGACAGCTGTATGCCAGCTTGACTGGCTTTGACCCATCTGAGTAAATTTTTGTACATAGTATAAAGTAAGAGCTCAACTTCACTATTTTTTGTGTGTCTACCCACCCAGATGTCCCAACCTCATTTGTTGAAAAGATTATCTTTCTCCCAATGAATAGTCTTGGCAGCCTTGCTGAAAATCAGTAGATCATAGACCTCTGGGTTGTTTCTAGACTCAAGTCTATTCTCTTGAAACAGATGTATACATCTTTATGCCAGTATTACACTCTCCACTCTCTTGATTACTGCACTCAACTGGCCACCCCCCAATTCTGGGTACTGAAGTTCACAGGGGCCTTCACACTGAGCTACATCCCCAGCCTATTTTTTTTTGGTACCGGGGATTGAACTTGGGACCTTGAGCCTCTGAGGCAGGTGGTGGAACCAATAAGCCAAATCCCTGGCCCCCAGCCTTTTTTTTTTTTTCAAGAGAGGGTCTTGCTAAATCACTAAATTTCCCGAGCTGAGCTCAAACTTAAGATCCTCCTACATCAGCCTTTCAGAGTGCTGGGATTTCACATAAGGATCACCACACCCCACTGTTGCTTTAAATCCCCCACCCCTCAACGGGGGATCCAACTCAGGGCCTTGTGCTTTTGAGGCAGGTGCGGTGCCGCTGAGCTAAATCCCTGGCCCTTTGTTGCTTTAAATTTAAAAGTAGGAAGCATGAGTATTCCAACCAAGTTTTTAGTTTGTTTTGTTTTTTTGTTTTTTTCCAAGACTGTTTTGTCTATTTTGGGGCTTCTGAGTTTCCATGTGAATTTTTAGAGTCAACGAGTCAGTCTCCACAAAGAAGCCAGGGACAGTCCTGATAGGGATTATGATGGATGTATAGATCAGTTTGGGGGATACTGCTGCCTACCAATATTAAGTATTCCAGTCAATGAATACCATTTATTTGGAGTTTTTCCATAATTTATTTCAATAATATTTTGTAATTTCCAAAGTAAAAGTTTTAAAGTCCTTTTGTAAAATTTATGCCCAATTATTTCAATGACATCATAAATGTTAATGTTTTAAAATTTTCCAAAAATAAGTTTTGGCGACAGCCTCCTGCTACGTAGTTTAGGCTGGCCTTGACCTCACTATGTACCCTAGACTGGCCTTGAACTCATGGCAATCCTCCTGCCTCAGCCTCCTGAGTGCTGGGATTAAGGTGTGTGCCACCATGCCTGTCCTTAAAATTTTCAAGTTTGAGCTAGGCAGGGTGGTACACAGAGATCAGATCCTTAGCCTCACAGCCACTCACCTGGAACTGGCAGTTGCCCCTAGGAAAAAGCAGCACACATCCCAGGCTCACTTTTACTAGTTTTCTCTTAGATGTTGGTCCCATAATTATTCATTGCCTTGTTAGTTCTCTGATGCTTTGTGGAAATAGAAATCTTCTGTGGACTTTCAAATCTCACCTATAGGAAATTCTCATAAGAACTGGAATTTAGATATAATTTCTATACCAATTCTTAAATTTTGTCTTTCAGCTGTCTCCGACCTTCTTGCTTTTATAAACTGCTTTTGATTCACCAACTGTGACTAAAACTCTATTTCTGCTTTGGCTTTTTTTTTTTTTTTTGGTACTGGGGATCAAACTCGGGACCTTTCGCTTGTGAGGCAGGTGGTGGCACCACTGAGCTAAATCCCCAGCTCTATTTCTGCTTTGGGAGAAATTTCCTGTTAGATTCTGCCAACAGTGTTGATGGAGGAAACTGTGGTTTCTCCGTGAGAATCACTCCAGTCATAATCACTCCAGTCTGAGATTACAGGTTTGCATCAACATACCCAATACTTTTTTATTACTTTTATTTTGGGACAGGATCTTACTAAATTGACCAGGCTGTGCTCAAATTGCACCGTCCTGCCTCATTCACCCGCAGTTCTGGGATTACAGGTATGCACCACTATGCCTAACTGTTCTATTCTTTAAAATATTTTCAGTTCCTAGATGATCAAGTTACTGTGCAAATAATTACACCATCACTGTGTTATTCACAGTGGACTACTAATCTCTCTCTCTCTTTCTCTGTACCAGGAATCAAACTCAGGACCTTGTGCTTGCCAGGCAGGCACAGTGCCACTGAGCTACATCCCCAGCCCCAGGACCATTCATCTCTTAAAATTTACTATGAGCAACGTATGAAACAACAGAGAAGCATGCCACCCAAAAAAGGGCCATTTTAGGAGCAGCCAGCACCAGATACCAAGTTTGCTGGTACCATGATCTTGAACTTCCAGAACTGTAAGAAATAAATTAATTTCTGTTGTTTTTAAGTTACCTAGTCTGGAATTTTGTTATAGCAACACCAATGGACAAAGACTGGCTGGCTGGCTGCTGACATAGTTCTCATCTTTGCTTCCTCTATTCTCATTTTACTTACAACTGTCTTATTTGCAGTACTGAGGAGTGGACCTTTCTGGACTCATTCTAGGCAAGTCCTCTACCACTGAGCTACACCCCTGGTCAACAACAGGCACTGTTAGGTTAACCCTTTAATATACTCTATTCACTTTTCATTTATAGGATTTCTATTTGGTTCTTCAAATCTGCTTAGTCATTCTTCATAGGTTCAGGTTTCCTGTGTATATTTTGCCCCACTACTATTTTTAAGCTTGTCTTCTAGCTCTTTAAACATATTAAAGTCTGTGATAATTTCGGTGTTGGTTTTTTTTGAGACAAGGTCTTGCTATTTAGTTCAAGCTGGCCTCTTGATCCTCCTGCCTCAACCTCTTAAATGCTGGGATTACAGGTGTGTGCCACCATGAACAGTTTGTGATCATTTCATTATCTCAATCCTTGTGGTTCTCCCAGTTGTTGTTTGAGATGCCTTTTTTCCTTGAGTGGTTTTTTGTTGTTGCTTGGTTTTGGTTTTTTTGGTACCGGGGATCTAACTCGGGACCTTGAGCTTGAGCTTGCGGGGGGCAGGCAGCGGCACCACTGAGCTAAATCCCCAGCCCCAGTGTTCTGTTTTTTTTTTAAATTTTGATTTTTACCATGAGCTGCTCATTTTTCTTAGAATTTTATTATTAGGATGGAGGTCTGCAAGAATAATTGTAGGATGGACACCCCAAGCAAATTCTAAAGTGTGTATGAACAGATTTCACCAAATTATCCTCACACTGTCATTGGCTAGCCTGAGTCCTTGCTTTGTGATAATGGAAATTAAAACTAAAGGGACAAAATGAACTTAGAAGCAAAAGCTTTGATTGGAAAGTACACTAAGAGAAAATAAGGAAAGGACTCTAGCTTGAGTAGCTGGGAAGGGGCACACTCTGATGAAGAGGATCAGACTGTCACAAAAGAATAGAAATTAGTTTTATGGGGTACTGCAGTGGGTTGGGGTCCAATTGATCTCATCTTTGTACTGGTTTTGTGCCACCAGAGAAATTTTCCTGACTTGGGTGATTTGATTTCCATGAAATGACTGCCTGTGTTTGCAGCAGTGTCATGTGACGCTGCTTTTCCTGGGACTTTGGTGATTACAGGTTTAGGATAATGGCTGGAGACTTCCGCGTGTCACTCCAAGGGGACAGAGGTCTGGAACTGGATGTTGTAAAAGGTGGTAATCAGATATTCCTGCCAATCTTGAAAGTTACTTTAGTTGTTCTTTTTTTTTTGGCACGGGGGCGGAGATCGAACTCGGGTCCTTGCGCTTGCGCAGCAGATGAGAAAACCACTGAGCTAAATCCCTGGCCTCCCATTTAGTTATTTTTTTTATGGCATCCTTAGTCTTTTGGAGGGATGAGCTATGCTAGGTAAATTTAGGGCTAATAAACCTTGTTTTGCTGACTTTTCCTAAATGATTAACATGGCTATATCCAAAGCTTTAAGACAAAACAAAAATGAAGGTCAGGGTTTGTTGTTTTTGGTTACCTATTTGGCACTTGTAGGCCTAAACAATCATGGTTTTAGTAAAAACCACTTTAAAGTCCCTGATTGTCTCAGAAGAAAGCACAAATAGTGCTTCTAATGAGTAACCGGTTAAGGGCCTGGGAGTTGGTTTGTCCTCTGCCTCTATGGTTCTATAGTTGTCCCTGATTACTTCAACACCATTGTCAACAGTGTTAGTAGTTTTTGACATTTACTGACAAGATATAAATATATAGCTTATCTAAGATATGATACATCTTAGATAAGAGATATATATAAAATAACATATATATAAAAATTTAAGCTGGACACGATGTCGTCCTCTGTAATCCTCAAACTCTGGGGAGCTAAGGCAGAAGGATTGGACTGCAAATTTGAGCCTAGCCTGGGAAATCTAGCAACTTAGTAAGACCCTGGCTCAAAATAAAAAATAAATGAGGGCTGGGGATATAGCTTAGTGGGAAGGCCCGAGGTTCAATCCAGTGTACCTTGAGGAAGTCAATGCAGAGGATGAGAACACATCAAAACTGGGGGTAGAGGTGCATCTAAAGAAGGTTAAAGTTACAAGGGCCAGATTTGCAGACTTCCCTAAGGGATGAACACAAATTTGAGATAGTGGCAACACCCTTTTTGGCTTTCCTCTGTATAGACAGACCATATCTCATTGGGAGTGGGACATCCTCTTCCACCCACTAAGACTAAAACCACTAAAACTAAGATGACTAAACTACAGATTATCTGACCAAGGTTAATGATGTCATCCATCACCTTTGTTACTATTGGATCAATATTACCTAACTGACTATACCGGTAATCTCATTGCTTGATTATAGTTTCTGCTCACATTGTACCCACCCATTGTGACTTTGCTCTATAAAACTTCCTCAGAGAAGTGGGCTTGTTGGTAACCCATTCGGGACCTCTCCTGTCTCTCAGGAGCTATTCTATTTCTCCATTCCTATTCCCCAATAATTTTTTTTTTGGTACTGGGGATTGAACTCAGGTCCTTGCACTTGTGCAGCAGGTGGCAAAACCACTGAGCTAAATCCCCGGCCCTAAATTTTCTTACTCTTAACCTCCATTTTTCTTAGAATTCATTCTTCATAGGTTTGGGAGTTACATCTATTCCCCCTATATCACCAGCACTCTGGAGGCTGAGACAGGAGGATTTGCAGTGAGTTCAAGGCCAGCCTGAACTTCATAAGGAGACCTTGTCTTTAAAAAGCAAGAAACAAACAACAACAACAACAACAAAAACTGGGGATGTAGTTCAGTGAAAAGGTGCTGGATTCGATTTCTTAATACTGCTAAAAAATTACTTATTAGCACATATTAGTTATGCAGAATCATGAGTTTCTTTTTGGCATATTTATGTTATGGTTTATACCTAGCATTCAGAAGTAGGACTCTGAGGTGGGTGGATCATGGGGGTGCTGTGCCCATCAGTAGATTAACAGATTGATGAGCTCCTGGCTGAGTGTTCTGTTAGGAAGTGGGGCCTGGTTGGGATGGATCACTGGGGCATGACTTGGAAGGGTATTCAGGTTTTTATTTTTGATTTGTACAAATTTTATTTATATGTCATTTTTCTCCACTTGCACTGATTGTATAAATCAAGGGTAATTTATAATACTCACACCATGTCTAATGTTCATATAATTATATAATGCTCTGCTGGACATGGTGGCGCATGCCTGTAATCCCAGCACTAGGGAGGAAGAGGGAGGAGGATCGCTAGAGTTCGAGGCTAGCCTGGGCTACATAGTGAGTTCAGGGCCAGCCTGAACTACATAGCAAGACCCTGTCTGAAAAACAACCCCAAAAAAATTTGTATAATGCTCATATAATTCTCTTATCCTGGCTCCTCCTTTCTGTCTCTGCTCCCTGATCACCATGAAATGAGCAGGTTTCCTCCTCCAGGCCTTTCAACCATGTGATATCTGCCTTGGTGCCAGCCAACCACAGACTGAAGACAATGAAACTGAGCCAAAATAAACTTCTCTTTTATGTTGTAGCTGTTGGATATTTTGTCAGTGATGGTATTGTGGAGAGCTCAGCTAGTTGGGAAATATTATAAGACAGGCAAGGCCAAGCCCTTCAGAGAGTCAATACAGAAGACAATTGAGACCCATTTACTGAAAGCTAGGATTCCAAAAACAGGAACTACCACATTCACATACTTCCCCTAGGGATGAACAGCAGTGATTGATATTTTAAATAGCTATCAATCACCTTGCTGGGGACTAAAATCTCTTCAGAGCATTTCTTCCCAGAAATCCTTGTTCTTTCCAAGTATGCTTACTACATGACTAGCTTCCCCATTTGATCCCCATTTAATCAATATTACCTAAGCAACGATACTTGAAATCTTACTGGTTCAGGGCCAGGGATTTAGCTCAGTGGTTCCGCCGCCTGCCTCGAAAGCACAAGGTCCTGAGTTCAATCCCTGGTACCAAACCCCCCCCCCCAAAACCAAAACAAAACAAAAAAACAACAACCTTCCTCAGCCCAGGGAGGGTCGCAGAGTTACGAAGTTCAGAAAAGGGATTGGAACCCAAACCTTTGATTCACAACCTCAGCAAGTAACTACTTGGTTTCTATTTAGCCCCAGATTCTAACCCAGACATTTTAAGACCTGACCCAATGTCCTTACTTGACTGCCTGCTTTGCCCCTTTGGTATGTACTGTACTGACTTGGGGTTTGCTTGTTGTTACTTAACATGTGTACATGCATGAAACCATTTGTGTTGTTATTCCCTGATAGTTACAATTCAAACTTAAGATTTTCCCAAATTTCTTTTCTTGGTACAAAAAAAAAAAAAAGAGAGAAAAGTCCAGGTCCTGATGGCTTCACTGCTGAATTCTAGAAGACACTGAAAGAAGAACTATTGCCACTACTGTTTAAACTCTTCAATGAAGTTGAAAGGGAAGCAATACTCCCAAATTAATTCCTGGAAGCAAGCATCACCTTGATCCCCAAAGCAGAGAAAGACCCAACCGAAAAGGAGAACTATAGGCCAATCTCACTAATGAACATAGATGCAAAAATCCTTACTAAGATACTGGCGAACAAAATCCGGAAGATCATCAGGAAGATCATACACCCTGACCAAGTGGGATTCATCCCAGGGATGCAGGGATGGTTCAACATATGCAAATCTATAAATGTACTACACAATATTAATACAGCCAATGGCAAAAACCATGTGATCATCTCAATAGACACAGAAAAAGCATTTGGCAAAATCCAACACATATTCATGATAAAATCCCTACAGAAAATTGGAATCAACAGTCTCTACCTCAAACTGATAAAAGCCATCTATGAAAAACCAACAGTCAGTATCATACTAAATGGTCAAAAGCTGAAATCCTTCACACTAAAATCAGGAACAAGACAAGGATGTCCACTATCACCACTCCTGTTCAATATAGTATTGGAAACATTAGCCACAGCAATTAGAAAAGAGACAAAAAGAAAAGGAATAAAGATAGGAAACGAAGAAAAATTGTCATTATTTGCAGATGACATGATACTCTATATAGAAGACCCCAAGAACTCCACCAAAAGTCTTCTAGACTTAATAACCAAACTCAGTCAACCAATAATAAATGCTGCTGGGGCTGTGGGGAAAGAGGAATGCTGCTCCACTGCTGGTGGGATTGTAGACTGGTGCAACCACTGTGGAAATCAGTATGGAGATACCTCAAAGAACTAGGACTGGAAGTCCCATTTGACCCCGCTATTCCCCTGCTGGGGATCTTCCGCAAAGAATTAAAAGAATCATACCACAGTGATATATGTGCACTCGTGTTCATAGGAGCGCAGTTTGTAATAGCTAAAATTTGGAAACTGCCCAAATGCCCATCAACTGGAGACTGGATAAAGAAAATGTGTTTTTTGTTTAAAAATAAAATGGAGTACTACTCAGCAGTAAAAAATGAGAAATTAGAGACATTTATAGCTAAATGAATGCACATTGAGATGATACTCTTAATTGAAATAAATAGGACACACGTGTAAATACCAAATAGTTTCTCTAGTATGAGAAACTGAAAGTGTAAATAAGGACTAACAGATATAATAGATAATGTGAAATAGGAAGAAAAGAGGCAAAGGGGAAGAGGAAGTGGGAGGGGTAGGGGAAAGGAAAGAAGGGAATGGAATTAATATGAGAAAATGTAAAAATGGAAACAAAGTCTTTGTAAATAGGGAAAGATGGGGGGGTTGAAGGGAGGGGAGGGGAAGGGGAAAAAAAAAATAAGAACCAAGAGATCATTTAAAGGAGCAAATTCCCAATGATAAATGTCATTATATTGTATACCTGAAATGTATCAATAAAATTAAATTCAAAAAAATTAAATTAAAAGACTATTAGCATGGAAAAAAAAAAACCACCAAATTCAGTAGAGTAGCTGGATACAAGGTCAACACACAAAAATCGGTACTTTGGTGCTGGGACACAGCATTGGAGCGCTAGGGGGAAGAACCAGCACGCGCAAGATGGGTAAAAAACAGCATGGGTGTTTGCATTGGAGCGTGAGAAAGAAGAACCCGCAGGCGCACAAACGGTAAGAAGCAGCGTGGGTGTTTGCAACGTTTTTTGCAATTTATTGGGGAGGAAAGTCCCTTTTTTTTTTTTTTTGGTACCGGGGATCCAACTCTGGTCCTTGCGCTTGCGCAACAGGCGGCGAAACCACTGAGCTAACACCCCCCACCTCCCCACCCCCCCCCCACCCCCGCTGCTTTTTACCGTTTGGGCGCGCGGTCCTCCACAGTCTCAAGCGAAATGTTACTTCGTTGTGAAGGACCCTTGTTAGCAAGACAGACTCCATATTGCTGCTTGACCCACCTCCCTGCCCTTTAGATGAACTCAGAAGGAGGAAGTTTAGAAACCTCCTCCCCTTAGAGAGTCTCTTAGAAACAACAATTAATCAACTATTGTTTTACAAATGTTCCAACAGCAGGACGTTCTGCTTCTGTACCTTTTGCTTGCTTTACTAGTTCTACCCCATAGGGGGGGCCTAGAAACTGTTGGCCTCAAAGGTGTATAAAACATGTTTGTCAACCCCCAGCCGAGGCTCGAGTCCGATGCTCGGCTAGGTCCCGGCCGGTAATAAACTCCTGTGTGGATTTACTATCTGTCTCTCTGGTTGGTTCTCTCTCGCTGGGTGTAACAGTTGCTGTCCGCAAGAGGTGCTTTTTACAGTTTGTGCGCGTGCAGTTTCTTCCTTCTCTCGAGCTCCAATCCCAACACCCACGCTGCTTCTTACCATTTGTGCGCGCGGTCCCAGCAACAACGTATCATTGCGGTGGAGACTGTGGAGCAGTTGGCCGCTCCAAGAGGTACGCTCCCCCCGTTTTTTGAAAAAGAAGTATCCCACACTCCCCGACAGCTCTGGTGGGCAGTTCCCTGGGCTAGCTTTGGCCCTCAGCCCTGCAACCCCCCCCCCATGGGGGGGGGGCAGGAACTTGCTCCTGGGGCTCATCTCCCGGACCCCTCACCACACCCGCCCAAGAACCCTAGGTGAGTGTATCCCGCTTAGCCACCTTTTCTGGTGGATCCACTTCTAGACGTCCCACAGCATTCTGGGCTTCAGATCAGCTTTGGGAAAAGAGTATTCCAAACATGTCCTGTTCCTGGCAGACCCTTGTCTGCCTCATCCGGCAGGCTGTCTTCAGAGGAAGCCGGCGCTTTCTGCAGACGGTTTTCAGATACCCTGTAGCTCATCCCCCAGTACGGAGGAGCAGACTGGCTCTTTGGCTCATGGAGCAACAGGCTCAGCCCAGGAGGGGCATCTGTGGTCCTGGGAAGCTACGGTCTGCATTCAGGCCCGTTGAAGGCCAGCAAGGTGTTATTCCTTTTGTCCCAAGGCCTGGGCCTCTACCTAGCAACCTCTGCAGGCAGCCCTCCAGAGATAAACCTGACCCTTGCTCCCAGCCCTCCAGTGTGAGCTCGTTGATTCGGCGAAATGCCATCAGCAGCTCCTACAGCTCCACTGGAGGGTTACCAGGACTGCGAAGGAGGGGTCCAGCCTCAATTCACACCAGGGCACAGCACAGGAGGCGCACTTACAGTCCTGGGAAGCTACGGTCTGCACTCAGGCCCGTTGAAGGCCAGCAAGGTTTATTCCTTTTGTCCCAAGGCCTGGGCCTCTACCTAGCAACCTCTGCAGGCAGCCCTCCAGAGATAAACCTGACCCTTGCTCCCAGCCCTCCAGTGTGAGCTGTTTGATTCGGCGAAATGACATCAGCAGCTACTGCAGCTGCATTGGAGGGTTACCAGGGCTGCGAAGGAGGGGTCCAGCCTCAATTCACACCAGGGCACAGCACAGGAGGCGCACTTACAGTCCTGGGAAGCTACGGTCTGCACTCAGGCCCGTTGAAGGCCAGCAAGGTGTTATTCCTTTTGTCCCAAGGCCTGGGCCTCTACCTAGCAACCTCTGCAGGCAGCCCTCCAGAGATAAACCTGACCCTTGCTCCCAGCCCTCCAGTGTGAGCTGGTTGATTCGGCGAAATGACATCAGCAGCTACTGCAGCTGCATTGGAGGGTTACCAGGGCTGCGAAGGAGGGGTCCAGCCTCAATTCACACTAGGCCACTTCTGGGGCCCTCCAAAGATCCAAGGGAGAAAGGCTTCCAGTATTCATGTTCAGGCCCACAAGTTCCCCCGAACGCTGGGAACAAAGTGGCAGACGTGACATCGAGGCAGGCAGAAACAAGGAGGAATCGCGTGGCCACAGTGGAGGGTTCTGGGCGAGGTAAACGCAAGACTCCCCTTCTGAGGCCTAGGCAAGGGGTCCCTCTGCCCCTGCCACCATCTCTCAAACTATGCCATGAGGTAACCCCTGAAGACATAGCTCGGGAGAAGGAGGCCTCATGGAGGCTCACGAACAATATTCTGATGGGGAAGTCACAGGCCAAGGTCAGCAAGACCACCCCAGGGACTGCTCCTCCTGCTTTGCCTGGGCCTTCAGTAGGGGAGCGCTTTCCTCACAGGAAGGAAAAGAGGAAACTCACCCAGGGGCCCACTGAGAATGGGGAGGACCCGGGCCCTTTGAATCCAAGGGCCGCTAAGAGCACAGCAGCCGGTGCCACATCTCTCACAGCACCTCCTGGGGCCCTGCTCTCGTCCTCCTAAGCCCAAGGCTCTGCTCCCCAGTTAGGGGTCACCCCTACGGGTACATCCGGGCCTGATGACGGGGTCACCCCTATGGATACCACACCCACACCCTGAGCCTCCTCTCCTCCTGGGCCTCCCCACTGGCTCCAGTGGGAACTCCTTCCCCTCTGCACAGGCTATTGTGACTTGCCCAGTGGCAGCACAGCCACAGCCCTCCACCCTGCCCACACTGAACCCCAGCCATACAAGGGAACCATTAAACCAGGCCACACAAGGGAAACATCGCATTGACTCTGCCTCTAGCAAGCCACCCACACCGGGGGCCATTGATAGGCACAGGCAGCAGCATGGAGCAGCCACCTAGCCTAGTGGCCTCCATTTCAAAGCCCTGGCAGCTCCAGCTCCAGGACTGGCCCCAGCCTCTACTCCAGCCTCGAGCAGCACAACACAGCCAGCCCTCGGGGTTCCTTATTCACAAATAGGAGCCCAGGGAACCATGACAGCTCCCAGGTGGTCTCTAATGTCACCCAGGCTCTTTTCCCTCCTGGGACTTGAATTGCCGCTGCCTCTGCCACAGCCACATACCCACATACCCAGGGCTATGACTCAAATCCAGCACAACGGACAGCACTTCTCAAAGGTGCCTGACCAAAGCTCAGGCTCAGCGATGTTGGCAGCTTGAGCTACACCAGAGGGCTGTGGGAGGAAACAGATGCCCCACGTTGTAACTGCCTTTGAGGCACTGAGCAGATCTTTAATGGGAAGAGGGAGCCCCAAGCACCACAGTGCACGCTGGGGGATCCGGGATCATGACAAGCAAGGTTGCCTCAAACCACACGCGCAAGCTGGCCTCTAACCCTGGCCTCCTTGCCTCTCATGAGGCCAGAGTTAGGGGGAAGCTGGCCTTTTAGGGTCACCTCATCCTCTGTCTAGGCTTCTCACACACAGCTGCTGAATGAGCCACCAAATCATCCTCCAGCAGCTCAGGACCTGCTCCTGTGGAGTTTAAGAGGCCAAAGCTGCCCTAAGAGAATAGCCACTTCCTCCTAGAGGCTACCTGTGAGCCTTGTATACATGTCAACCACAAATCCTGTGCTGACCTCAGTGATCCTGGGGCACACTGGAGGTTCAGAAGAGCATCATCTGCCTCATTCCAGCTGTCTTCCCCGGCTCCTTTGCCCTCAAAGCTGGCTGGGATTGCAGGTGTGTCCTACCATTCCACCACCATCTCCTCCTCCCTCCCCCTCCCCTCCCCCTCCCCCTCCTCCTCCCCTCCTCCCCCCCCTCCTCCCCTCCCCTCTTCCTCCCCTCCCCTCCTCCTCCTCCCCCCCGTCCTCCTCCCCTCCTCCTCCCCCCCATCCTCCTCCCCTCCTCCTCCCCCTCCTCCTCCTCCCCCTCCCCTCCCCCCTCCCCCCCTCCCTCCCCTCCTCTCCCCATCCCCTCCCCTCCTCCTCCTTCCCCCCTCCCCCCTCCCCTCCTCCTCTCCTCCTCCCCCTCCCCTCCCCCTCCCCCTCCCCTCCTCCTCCTTCCCTCCTCCCCCCTCCCCTCCTCCTCCTCCACCCCTCCTCCCCTCCTCCCCCTCCCCTCCCCCTCCTCCCCTCCCCTCCTCCTCCTCCAGACATCACTGGCCTTCCTCCTCCTCCTCCTCTACCAGACATTTCTGACCTTCCTCCTCCTCCTCCTCCGCTTCCTCCTCTACCAGACAACACTGCCTCTCGTCCTCCTCCTCCTCCTCCTCTTCCTCCTCCTCTACCACACATTGCTGGCCCTCCTCCTCCTCCTCTACCAGATATTGATGGCCCTCCTCCTCCTCCTCCTTCTGCTCCTCTACCAGACATCGCTGGCCCTTTTCCTCCACCTCCTCCTCCTCTACCAGACATCACTGGCCCTCCTCCTCCTCCTCCTCCACCAGACATCACTGGCCCTCCTCCTCCTCCTCCTCCACCAGACATTGCTGGCCCTCCTCCTTCTCCTTTACCAGATATTGCTGGACTTCCTCCTCCTCCTCCTCCTCCTCTCTACCAGACATCGCTGGCCCTCCTCCTTCTCCTTTACCAGACTTTGCTTGCCCTCCTCCTCCTCCACCAGACATCGCTGGCCCTCCTCCTCCTCTTCCTCCTCTACCACACATCACTGCCCCTCCTCCTCCTCCTCCTCCTCCTCTACCAGACATCGCTGGCCGTCCTCCTCCTCCTCCTCCTCCTCCTCTACCAGACATCACTGGCCCTCCTCCTCCTCCTCCTGAACCAGACATAGCTGGCCCTCCTCCTCCTCCTCCTCCTCCTCTACCAGACATTGCTGGCCCTCCTCCTTCTCCTTTACCAGACATTGCTGGACTTCCTCCTCCTCCTCCTCCACTACCAGGCATCACTGGCCCTCGTCCAACTCATCCTCCTCATCCTCTTCCTCCTCTACCAGACATTGCTGGCCTTCCTCCTCCTCCTCCTCCACCAGACATTGCTGGCCTTCCTCCTCCTCCTCCTCCACCAGACATTGCTGGCCCTTCTCCTCTTCTTCGTCTACCAGACATCGCTGCCTCTCCTCCTCCTCCTCCTTCTCTACCAGACATCACTGGCCCTCCTCCTCCTCTCCTCCCCTACCAGCCATTGAGGGCCCTCCTCCTCCTCCTCCTCTTCCAGACATTGCTGGCCCTCCTCCTCCTCCTCCTCCTCCTCCTCCTCCTCCTCCTCCACCAGACATCACTGACCCTCCTTCTCCTCCTCCTCCACCAGACATTGCTGGCCCTCCTCCTTCTCGTTTACCAGATATTGCTGGACTTCCTCCTCCTCCTCCTCCTCCTCTACCAGACATCACTGGCCCTCCTCCTCCTCCTCCTGAACCAGACACAGCTGGCCCTCCTCCTCCTCCTCCTCCTACCAGACATCTGGCCCTCCTCCTCCTCCTCCTCCTCCTCCTCCTCACCAGACATCACTGACCCTCCTTCTCCTCCTCCTCCACCAGACATTGCTGGCCCTCCTCCTTCTCGTTTACCAGATATTGCTGGACTTCCTCCTCCTCCTCCTCCTCCTCTACCAGACATCACTGGCCCTCCTCCTCCTCCTCCTGAACCAGACACAGCTGGCCCTCCTCCTCCTCCTCCTCCTCCTCCTCCACCAGACATCGCTGGCCCTCCTCCTCCTCCTCCTCCTCTTCCAGACATTGCTGGCCCTCCTCCTCCTCCACCAGACATCACTGACCCTCCTTCTCCTCCTCCTCCACCAGACATCGCTGGCCCTCCTCCTCCTCCTCCCCCCCATCCTCCTCCCCTCCTCCTCCCCTCCTCCTCCCCTCCTCCTCCCCTCCCCCTCCCCCCTCCCTCCTCCTCCTTCCCTCCTCCCCCCCTCCCCTCCTCCTCCCTCTCCTCCTCCCCTCCTCCCCCTCCCCTCCCCCTCCTCCCCCTCCCCTCCCCCTCCTCCCCTCCCCTCCTCCTCCTCCAGACATCACTGGCCTTCCTCCTCCTCCTCCTCTACCAGACATTTCTGACCTTCCTCCTCCTCCTCCTCCGCTTCCTCCTCTACCAGACAACACTGCCTCTCCTCCTCCTCCTCCTCCTCCTCTTCCTCCTCCTCTACCACACATTGCTGGCCCTCCTCCTCCTCCTCTACCAGACATTGCTGGCCTTCCTCCTCCTCCTCCTCCACCAGACATTGCTGGCCTTCCTCCTCCTCCTCCTCCACCAGACATTGCTGGCCCTTCTCCTCTTCTTCGTCTACCAGACTTCGCTGCCTCTCCTCCTCCTCCTCCTTCTCTACCAGACATCACTGGCCCTCCTCCTCCTCTTCCTCCCCTACCAGCCATTGAGGGCCCTCCTCCTCCTCCTCCTCCTCTTCCAGACATTGCTGGCCCTCCTCCTCCTCCTCCTCCTCCTCCACCAGACATCACTGACCCTCCTCCTCCTCCTCCTCTTCCAGACATTGCTGGCCCTCCTCCTCCTCCTCCTCCTCCTCCTCCTCCACCAGACATCACTGACCCTCCTTCTCCTCCTCCTTAACCAGACATCGCTAGCCCTCCTCCTCCTCCTCCTCCTCCTCCTCCTCCTCCTCCTCCACCAGACATCGCTGGCCCTCCTCCTCCTCCTCCTCCTCCTCCTCCTCCTCCTCTTCCAGACATTGCTGGCCCTCCTCCTCCTCCTCCACCAGACATCACTGACCCTCCTTCTCCTCCTCCTTAACCAGACATCGCTGGCCCCCCCCTCCTCTCCTCCTCCTCCTCCACCAGACATCGATGGCCCTCCTCCTCCTCCTCCTCCTCCTCCTCCTCCTCTCCAGACATTGCTGGCCCTCCTCCTCCTCCTCCACCACCAGACATCACGGACCCTCCTTCTCCTCCTCCTCCACCAGACATCGCTGGCCCTCCTCCTCCTCCTCCTTCTCCTCCGCCACCAGACATCGCTGGCCCTCCTCGTTCTCCTTTACCAGACATTGCTGGCCCTCCTCCTCCTCCTCCTCCACCAGACATCGCTGGCCGCCCTCCTCCTCCTCCTCCTCCTTCTCCTTTACCAGACATTGCTGGCCCTCGTCCTCCTCCTCTACCAGACATTGCTGGCCCTTTTCCTCCTCTTCCTCCTCCACCTCCTCTACCAGACATCGCTGGCCCTCCTCCTCCTCCTTTACCAGACTTTGCTTGCCCTCCTCCTCCTCCACCAGACATCGCTGGCCCTCCTCCTCCTCTTCCTCCTCTACCACACATCACTGCCTCTCCTCCTCCATTTTGCTAGCGCCAGTCTGTGACTGGAGCCCTACTCGCCGCCCACCCGTCTGAGCCGGAGTCTTGTCGGTGAGAGGAGACGCAGTTGCCTTAGCTTCGCTCCGGGATAGGGGCTGCGATCTGGAGCTCAGAGCCCGGAGCTGCGAACCGGCACCGGCGGGGGCAGCTTGTCAGCGGGAAAAGGCGACTTCCCGAAGTAGGGGCGCTTCCCTCCTCCCTATGGAGAAGGGGGCAGGTGTTTCCTTCCTTTTTTTAGAAAAAAATATACTTTCTTCCTGCTCCTCCCGCTCTCACCCGCTAACGTTTTTATCTTGGCTGCGGTGGGAGCTGCAGAGGGTGGCGGGTGAGCGGCGCCCTGCTTGAGTTTCTTTCTAGGGGCTGCCCAGGCGCCCATTTTAGGGTGAACTCCGAGCCGCGTCGCCCCAATATTTCCTCCACCCTGGTGCGCCCAAGCGCGCTATGGGGATGTGTGGAGGCCCCGTTGAGCATCACTTCTGCCGGGCCTGCAGGTGTGTGTGTACACGCAGGGGGCCGGAGGCTCGCGGGGGGGGGGGGGGGGAAGGGCCAGCAATGTCTGGTGGAGGAGGAGGAGGAGGAAAAGGGCCAGCGTTGTCAGGAGGAGGAGGAGGAGGAGGAGGAAGTGGTCCAGCGATGTCTGGTGGTGGTGGTGGAGGAGGAGGAGGGCCAACAATGTCTGGTAGAGGAAGAGGAGGAGGAGGAGGGCCAGCAATGTCTGGTAGAGAAGGAGGAGGAGGATAAGGAGGAGGATCATGATGAGGAGGAGGGCCAGGAATATCTGGTGGAGGAGGAGGAGGAATAGGAAGGCCAGTGATGTCTGGTAGAGGAGGAGGAGGAGGAGAAGGGCCAGCGATGTCTGGTAGAGAAGGAGGAGGAGGAGGAGGAAGGCCACCAATGTCTGGTAGAGGAGGAGGAGGAGGAGGAGGGCCAGCGATGTCTGGTAGAGGAGGAGGAGAAGGGCCAGCGATGTCTGGTAGAGAAGGAGGAGGAGGAGGAGGAGAAGGGCCAGTGATGTCTCATAGAGAAGGAGGAGGAGAAGGAGGAGGAGGAGCAGGAAGGCTAGCAATGTCTGGTAGAGGAAGAGGAGGAGGAGGGCCAGCGATGTCTGGTAGAGGAGGAAGAGGAGGAAGAGGAGGAGGAGGAGAAGGGCCATCAGTGTCTGGCAGAGGAGGAGGAGCAGGAGGGCCAGCAATGTCTGGTAGAGAAGGAGGAGGAGGATAAGGAGGAGGATCATGATGAGGAGGAGGGCCAGGAATATCTGGTGGAGGAGGAGGAGGAATAGGAAGGCCAGTGATGTCTGGTAGAGGAGGAGGAGGAGGAGAAGGGCCAGCGATGTCTGGTAGAGAAGGAGGAGGAGGAGGAGGAAGGCCACCAATGTCTGGTAGAGGAGGAGGAGGAGGAGGAGGGCCAGCGATGTCTGGTAGAGGAGGAGGAGAAGGGCCAGCGATGTCTGGTAGAGAAGGAGGAGGAGGAGGAGGAGAAGGGCCAGTGATGTCTCATAGAGAAGGAGGAGGAGAAGGAGGAGGAGGAGCAGGAAGGCTAGCAATGTCTGGTAGAGGAAGAGGAGGAGGAGGGCCAGCGATGTCTGGTAGAGGAGGAAGAGGAGGAAGAGGAGGAGGAGGAGAAGGGCCATCAGTGTCTGGCAGAGGAGGAGGAGCAGGAGGGCCAGCAATGTCTGGTAGAGAAGGAGGAGGAGGATAAGGAGGAGGATCATGATGAGGAGGAGGGCCAGGAATATCTGGTGGAGGAGGAGGAGGAATAGGAAGGCCAGTGATGTCTGGTAGAGGAGGAGGAGGAGGAGAAGGGCCAGCGATGTCTGGTAGAGAAGGAGGAGGAGGAGGAGGAAGGCCACCAATGTCTGGTAGAGGAGGAGGAGGAGGAGGAGGGCCAGCGATGTCTGGTAGAGGAGGAGGAGAAGGGCCAGCGATGTCTGGTAGAGAAGGAGGAGGAGGAGGAGGAGAAGGGCCAGTGATGTCTCATAGAGAAGGAGGAGGAGAAGGAGGAGGAGGAGCAGGAAGGCTAGCAATGTCTGGTAGAGGAAGAGGAGGAGGAGGGCCAGCGATGTCTGGTAGAGGAGGAAGAGGAGGAGGAGGAGAAGGGCCATCAGTGTCTGGCAGAGGAGGAGGAGCAGGAGGAGGACAAGAGAGGCAGGGATGTCTGGTGGAGGAGGAGTAGAAGGTGGAGGAGGAGGGGCAGGAATGTCTGGTAGAGGAGGAAGAGGAAGAGGAGGAGGAAGAGGAGAAGGGCCAGTGATGTCTCATAGAGAAGGAGGAGGAGGAGAAGGAGGAGAAGGAGGAGGAGGAGCAGGAAGGCTAGCAATGTCTGGTAGAGGAAGAGTAGGAGGAGGAGGGCCAGCGATGTCTGGTAGAGGAGGAAGAGGAGGAGGAGGAGAAGGGCCATCAGTGTCTGGCAGAGGAGGAGGAGCAGGAGGAGGACAAGAGAGGCAGGGATGTCTGGTGGAGGAGGAGTAGAAGGTGGAGGAGGAGGAGGAGGAAGAGAGGCAGGCATGTCTGGTAGAGGAGGAGGAGGAGCAGGAGGAGGAGGAGGAGCAGGAGGAGGAGGAGGAGCAAGAGGAGGAGGAGAGCCAGCGATGTCTGTTAGAGGAGGAGGAGCAGGAGGAGGAGAAGTTACTTTATATGACTTCTGGCTTTCACAATTTTCTGAGCCTGAGCCTAACCTGTGGGTCTGACTGAGAGAAACTTTTATATAAAATTGAGGAAAATACATATTTTTTGGCTCCTGAGTGGTGCACATTAGATATCTCTGAGGTCTAATTGCTTTAGAGTTTTATTCCAGTTCTTTATTTTCTTATTGCTCTTCTTTCTGGTTAAAATATTCATTCTGAATTTTCAGTATAGAATTCTCCTATTATAATTGTTTAATTGTGTCTTCTTCAATAATGTCAAGTTTTTCTTCATGTAATTAGAAGCTCTATGGTTGGATGCAGATTTGCTTATGATTGTTATATCTCTTGATGAGTTCTCCCTACACACATGCACTTTATCTGTGGTATTGGGACTGAAGTCACGGCCTTTGGACTGCCAGGTAAGTGCTGTATTCTATTATTATAACTTAGGATCCTCCTGCCTTCACCCCCTAAAGTGGCTGGGGTTGCAGGTGTGTACTACCATGCCTGGCAGATAGCCCCCCTTTTAAATATGATATCCTTTTTTGTCTCTTGTAGCAGTTTTTGGCTTAAAGTTCTTGCCATCTATCTCTGGGTACTGGTTGTGTGGAGTATGCCTTCCGTCCTTTCACTTGCAACCTATTTGTGTTTTAGGCTCTAAACGGCATGCCCTGCTGACAGTATAGAGTCAGATCATGTTACTATTCGCCAGTCTCAGCCTTTGAATTGGAAATTTTATTCCATTGATATTTATTTGCACTGACCTTTGTCTCTCACGTTTTATGTCTTTATTGTTTTTCCTCATTTCTTCCGTTATTGTTTCGTGTTTTTTATTTTGCTTTGGTAGTGTATCAGTTTGGTTCCCTCCTCAATTCCTTTTCTGAGTATCTTTAGAAATGTGTATTGGTTAACACATTAGCTTTCTTCTAATATAGCAAATGTGTAAGATGATCGTGTTATAAAGAGAAATGACATACATCAGTTCATAGTTTACAAGGTTCCAGTCCAGGGTTGATTACCCCATGTTGTCCTCACTGCTTTATGCCTTTGGCAAGTGGCACATCATGGTGAGTGTATGTGGCAGAGAAAAACCACTTGCCTCATGGAGACAAGTCAAAGTGGAAGAGAAAGGGGAAGTGGCAGCACACTCCAGGTCCGGTTCCGGTTCGGGGGTTCGCCTGTGTGACCAAAGTACCCCTCACTAGGCCACACCTCTTAAAGGTTCCAGCCCCTCCCAGGGGCACCACTCTGGGGGCGGCCTTTAGCACATGGGCCTTTGTGGGGCCTCCAACATGCAAACTTTAGCACCTAATCTGGAGGTGCCCATTAAATCTGAACTATGCAACAATTTAGTTTAAATTAATACAAAATAACCTCTGATCCTTGGCATAGAAAATTTGAATCTGAGTGTTTTGTTTTGGTTGCCAGCTGGGGGGGTGGGGTGGGGGGGGCGGGGGTGAGCTATGGCCTACTTCTGTGATGGATCTTTGTAACATGTGAGCAAGAAATGCCCAAGCACAGGAAACAAGAGCAGGCCCAGGCATGTAGAGGAAGCACTGGCTTCTGGTGAGTGGCTTTGGGCATTATTTGCCCTGTGGCCGTGTCACCGCTGCTTCTGGCTTCTTGTGGTCTTTTCCTCTGTGTTGCACCACCTGTAACCTCTTCTAAGCATCCTTACTGCTGGGTTTGGGGCTCACTTGGGTAATCCTGGATCTCATCATGAGATTCTTAACTGAATTATACCTGCAAAGACCCCTTTTCCAAATCAGTTATATTCATGAGCTCTGGCAGTTAGGATGTGTACATAATGTGTGGCCCACCACTGAACTCACAATGGGGAGTCAGACAGAATGGATTCTGTAGCTTTCACCAAGTGGATACACTTGGCCTTAGAAGTTCAGGAACTACCAGAACCTACGGAATCTGGAGGACATTCCAGATACACCTGCCTGGAGTGAGATTTTCCCTTTTGCGTCATTATAGCACTTTAAACCTAGAAAGGACCTCAGAGAGGAGCATCACATACTACTTAAGATGTAATGGTAGTCATAGTAACCACAGCAGGAGGAGCCAGCATGTACTTAGCACTGATTGGACACCTGGCCATGTTCATATATATTTCATATATATTCACTCATGACGTCCACCCAGCAAAGCCAACAGGTGGGTGTTATCATTACCATATTTTATAGAAAAGAAAACTGGGGCACAGAAAGGTTGGATGACTTGTTCAAAGTTGCACAGCAAGGGAGTGGCAAGGCTGGGATCAGAACCTCATCCATCTAGCTCCAGAATCTGTGCTCCTAACAGCTGCACAGGCAGCAGAAAGGAGCCTTCTGGGTTTTCCCAGAATACATCTCAGCACAGCCCCTTTCCCCAGGCCCAGAAGTGAGACTCCCTTCATCCTGAGCATGTGGACTGGCCAGATTAGAGGGATTCCCCCAAACCTTCTCCACTCTAGGGTTACTGATTTTCATGGCAGGGAGGAAAGGCAGGAGCTTGTCTTCCAAATTCATAAAGGACCTTGAAGATACTAGGACCAGGGTGGAAGCATCTGATTGGCCTATGTTGGATCAGTCATGCTGAGATGAATCAGCATTGACTTTGTGCCTAGTTCTGTGCTGGACAGAAGGTGGGAAAGGAAAGGCAGTTGAGGATACTGTCCCCCTTGAGAGCTTGCCATCTTGGGAGAGATGAGATTTCTGAACTTGAAATTATCAGCTGTTTGTGTTCACTAGTGGCAGTTGAGGCTATACTGCTATATAGCACAGTGCAGGCAGGCATGGAAATTCCAATGGGGCCTGGACATTTTAGCTTGGAGATTTGTGAAAGGAAGCAACCCCATTTAACAGATGGGAATACTGAGGCCAGAAGGCCTAGGTGCCTGAACTGCAGGGCGTGGGCTCCCAGATCTGGGTTCAAACCAAACTTCGCTGAGCTTCTGTGTCCTCTTCCTGTGGGTTACAAGGAGGGAGCGATGTGAGCGCTGAGTGAAATAAAGACAAGGAAGGTGATTATTTCGGCTGGGCTCCCCAGAAGCAGGCTCCAGATGAAAACCTGGGGATGTGTACTTTATTTGGGAGAGGCCCTCAGTGGGCCTGGGAAGAGGTTGGGGAGCCAGGCGGGATGCCTGGGACCTGCTTTCCAGTGTCCATGCTCACCCTTGCAGCCTCTTTGCAAGTCCGCACAGCAGAGACAATGGGAGCCCCCTGGCCTGGCAGTCTGTCACCAGAGAAGGAAAGGAACGCGGGGTAATTCCTTTCTCTCCCGGGACGAGGTTGGGGGGCATCCCCTCTGATGTGGGCTCAGGACTTGCCCTGTCCTATGTCCTTGTCCTACAAGCCTATAATGATAAAAGGGAAAGTCACATTTATGAATATTTTATTAACACATGATTATGGCAATAATTTCTCCCCCTTCCCCTCCTAAGTTATTTTAAGAAGAGCAGCTGTTGGTCTGCCTGGAGCCCCTGCCCAGTGATCTATCCACTATATATTCTGCTTTGGAAGGTTTCATGATAGATTGTTCCAAAGTCAGCTATTAAGAATTTCACAGTCACATAGAAATCTCTTTGCTTTGTGTCATAACGGATCATTTTAAATTATATTAAGAATCATCTTCATTAATCAAGGCCTTTTTTTTCATTAAGATAGTACTCTCTTCCCAGTGTGCCTGGCTCCCTTAACTGAGTTTGAAAGCCCTGGTCCTATTCTACAAAACCGTTATCATCCCTGTGGGGAGATGTGGGGCCATATAACCACACTCAGGGTTTTTGAACCCATAAAGGAATAACAGCCACTGCTAGTGTGGGTTTAGTGTTTGATGGTTTCAGAAGCACTTACACCTCAGTGATGTCTGTGATCCGATCAGACTCAGGCAATAATCCAGTGAGAAAAACTGCCTCCCACTAGCTGGGGGCAGGTCTGAGCCTGTTTCCTCCGCTGCACAATGGGGCTCCTGCTAGTGTGATGGCCAACCCGACTCTATCTTGTGCCTCAATGCCATTTTGTACCTGTGCTTGAACAAAGTGATTGCACATAAACAAAGCACCCAAAACCCCCACATCCTGCTTGGCAGTAAACTTGCTACAGTTGCAGGATGTTTTGTAGCTCACCTAGTGTGTGTGAAACTTCCTTGAACTCCCCACTAACCTGGCATGATTCTGCTTCTGTAAGATTCTGCTTGCTCTCCCCTGAGCCCTCCCCAACTGAAAGCATGATTTAAAAGGTGAAATCAAACTGCTTCCCATTGTTGAGGAAAGATTCGGGGCACTAGTCCCCTGTGGCCACTGCCTATAATACATGGGCTTGAATCTGGCACAGAGTGTGGCACATCTCTATCGTCCGAACTCACTCATCCACAACAGCTGGAGGCCCCAGTGAGATGGCCACAGTGGGTGGACTGGCCGCGCTGTGATCCCTACCATCTGTGGCAGCAAACTACAGGGGAGGCGCCCCCTGAGATGTTCCAGGGCCCCGTAGTCTCACTGCTGACACTGAAGGGACTGCAGACACCTGAGACGCCCTCCAAATTTTCTGGAGCTCATCTGGTCTGGTAAGGATCCTTCTGGTTCTGGTGGGGAACAGTAGTCCTTGAGGAAGGCATTCCCTGGGCCCCTCCATAAGGTCAGGATGCTGACTGAGGTGGCCCCCTGGTCTGGTCTGGTCTGGTCTGGCTATAAACCAGCCAATCTAGTAAATCCCTGGGAATAGGGTTGGAATATCTTTACCCTCTGAATGATTGCTGTATGAGTGAATGAATGAATGACTGGCAACAGGCAATGCAAACAATGGACTGTTCCATCCATGTCCCACAGCAAAGTGGGGGATTCCCCCCTCAGAGTTACGGGACTTGTTTGGGGTCATACTGTGGTTCCGTGGACGTGTCTAAGAAAGGCCAAGTGGGTGCTCTTGCAATGAGATAAATACACCCTACAGCCTGGGCGGTCCTTAAAGCGGCTGAGAGGCCCTCAGCCAGTCCACCGACTGAGGGGTTCCTCCCACAGAGGAACACCCCCTCCCTTGTCTGTCACAACATCATTCAAGGGTGCACCACATAAACACTAAGGCCTCTTTCTTTATGTCTGGACGCCCCCACTGTCCCCAAACCCTTGGACCTGTCTTCTTTCTCTGAATTTCGACTGACCTCTTGGAGCCGGGACTCCCCCGACTGCTCTCCCACCTGTCTTATTCTCCCCAGCACTGTCCCTTCTGGGCCTCACACATCATATTTTGGGACAGACCTCACGGGCTCCCACAGGGCCACATTCTCTATCTTCTGGCCCAATGTCCTCGGCATTCTTCCCTTGACCCCAGGCCGACTGATTGACATAACAATGGTGCCTTTCAGTTTTGGGATCAGCCCAACTTTGAGTCTCATCTTCTGGTCCATCTCTTTTGTCACCTTTTTGTCTTCCCTGTGTCCTGCCCACAGCTGAGCATAGGTGAATATTTAATTCAGTCAGTTCTCACTCATCTGCTTTTTATTGACCTCTGTCTTGGGCAGCCCCTGCCTATGTTTGTCAGTGCTTTCCCTCCTGGGTTTTTGACTCCTTAAACAGAGTTTTGAGGACATCCTCTGACCACCGGTGGCTTTGTTGTCCTAAGGGTATTTTTCCCCTCCCTCTGAACCCCACACCCATATTGACCTTGCAGTTGAGGCTACCCTACGACCCTTACAGGAGGAAGCATTTTGGAGCCTCTTCACCTTTCTCCAGTGGAAACATCAGTGGCTTCTGAGCCTTCGATGTCAATACAGGGGTCCTGGTCCTTTCCTTTAAGCCCCAATCAGTGTACAGTCAGGCCCCTCTAACCAGTGACCCTTTTGATATCTTCTCCCTCATGCTGCTTTGTCTTCTTTTCTTTTTATTTGTTCTTGCAGCTCCTGTTCTTGGGCATCTCCTGCCTGCCCTAAGTCTCTCTACCATGGGGTCATCATCTTCACAACCTGTCACACCCCTTGGTCTGCATGCTTGGAAATTTTCGTCAGGATTTTCTGATCATTATGGAGCGAAATTGTCAAAGGACAAACTGTGCACTTTTTGTGAGCTAATTTGCCCTCTTTTGGTGTGGGTTGGCCCTCTGAGGGCTCCCTGGACCCCGTCTTTGTTCAAGCAGTTTGGAAGGTAGTTACCAAGTCACCAGGACACACCCATCAGTTCCCTTACATTGATTCCTGCTTTACTCTAGTGCAGCACCCTCCTCCTCCATGGCTAAAGGCTTGTGCTGTACAATCCTGTTCAAAGCTGCTTGTTTCAGGCCAGGGATTTAGCTCAGTGGTTCCGGTGCCTGCCACACAAGTGTAAGGTCCAGAGTTCAATTCCCGGTACCAAAACAACAACAACAACAACAACAACAAAGCTGCTTGTTTCCAAAAGGTGTTCTCCCCCTCACAGGTGAACTCGGGAGAGGCAGAAACCAGTTCTGCAGCAGTCAGATGCTGAGGAAGTCCTCCCCAGTCCTCCTCCCTATAACCCTAGTTCACCCCCCTCTCCTGTCCGTCCTGACCCATCTGCCCCCAACTCCCTCCTTTCTTCCTCTACTTCCTCTGCCACTTCTCCCCCCATACAAGAGTGAGTAGAGCTAATGTCTCCAATCCCAGCAGGAGGCCACCACCTCAGGAAGATGCAGTCCAGAGATTCTCCTACCTTTGAGGGAGGCCCCTCCTCTGGATGGAGGACTGGGAACCAGTCTGTTCCTGGTATATAGCTCCTTTTCCACTTCTGACCTCTACAACTGGAAAACTCAGAATCCACCATTCTCTGAGAAGCCCCAGGTTTTGATTTCCATGATAGAGTCCATCTGTAGGACTCATCTACCAATCTGGGATGACTGTCACCAATTGTTATTGACCCTGTTCCCTGCTGAGGAATGGGAGAGGATTAGGTTTGAAGCTAGAAAGCTCTTATTGGGGAGACACTCAGAAGAGGAGGCCCATGAATTGCTGAAGCAAAGGTGCCCCTCAGAGTGGCCTGAATGAGATCCAAATTCCTCAGGGGAGAGGCAGGCTTTACTCATCTTTCACCAAAGCTTGTTAAATGGGCCGAGGATTTAGCTCAGTGGTCCCCTGCCTGCCTGGCAAGCACAAGGTCCTGAGTTTGTTCCCCGGTACCACAAAACAAAAAAAAACCTTGTTAAATGGGATTCAAGCAGCAGCTCAGAAACCCATAAATCTGTCAAAAACCACTGAAGTGACACAGGGACTATAGGAGTCCCCTGGTGCATTTCTGGAGAGAGACTCAGAGAGGCCTTCCAGGTTTATGCCCCATTCAACCCCTCTGCTCTCAGAGAACAGTAGAGCTATAAATTTGGCTTCTGTTACTCAGTCTCCATCTGATTCTAGGAGAAAATTACAAAAATTGGAGGGATTCCCAGGAATGAACACATCTCAACTGTTAGAAGTAGCTCAAAAGGTGTTTGACAGTAGGGTTTCAGAAAGATAAAAATTGGCCACAACCATGGCTGAGCAGTCAGCAAACAAGCAAAGATCTTAGCAGCAGCCATCAGAGGGGACCCCACAGGACCCAACCCCAGGAAGCCCAAAGGGCAGATGCCTAGAAAGCCAGGAGGACACCTGCCATTGGGAAGAAATCAGTGTGCCTTTTGCAAGGTGGAAGGGCACTGGAAAAATGAATGCCCCCACAAGTCCTCTGCCAAGGTACTATTTCTCCCCACTTCCAGGGGAGAAGATGATTCAGACTGAGGAAGCCAGGGCTCCTTCTCTCGTGGTCTCTGGGAGCCCATGGTAAATGGTGAAGTAGGGGGCCAATGAATCTGTTTTCTGGTGGACACTGGTGCCAAGAGGTCAGTGTTAAAAAATCCCCTGGGAAAGCTTTCATCACAAACCATTTCCATCCAGGGGACCACAGGAGCAGTCCAAAACTGCCCACTCATGAGTGAACAACTAGTGAGCCTAGGATCAAAACAAGTTACTCACTCTTTTCTGGTAACACTGGACTGCCCATCCACCTTGTTGGGTTAAGACCTCAACAATACCCCATCTCTCAGAAGGCCAGACAGGGGATAGTCCCTCACATGAAGAGGTTGATGGACTTTGGGATATTAACTCCCTGCAAGTCTCCTTGGAACACCCCGTTCCTACCAGTACAGAAACTGGGGACATCAGATTACAGGCAGATTCAGGACTTGAGAGAAGTTAACTGGCGAGTGGTAACTGCATCCTACTGTCCCCAACCCATATACCCTCCTGAGTTTGCTGTCTCCTGAGCATCAAGTGTATACTGTGCCAGATTTAAAGGATTTTTTTTAGTGTGCCCCTTGCCCCAGCCAGCCATCTATCTTTGCTTTTGAGTGGACTGATCCAGTTTCCAGTGACTCCTGCCAGCTCACCTCGACCCGGCTACCTCAAGGATTCAAAAATGCCCCCACCCTTTTCAGTGAGGCCTCCCAGAAAGACTTGGTGAGTTTTTGATCCCACCACCCTAACCTCACCATGCTTCAATATGTGGATGATTTGTTACTAGTTGCTATGAGCTATTCAGAATGCCTGCAGGGAACATGAGAGCTTCTTCAGCTACTAGAGGAGTTGGGCTACTGCATGTCACCCAAGAAGGCACAACTCTGTGCCCCTAAAGTACTGTACCTGGGATATGAAATCTCAGAAGGAAGAAGAGCCTTGTCCCAGGCCAGGAAAAGGGTCATCCTCCAGATTCCTACACCAACTACCAAGAAACAGGTACGAGGATTCCTATGTGCAGCTGGATACTGTCACCTATGGATATCTGGGTTTGCTGAGATAGCGCGGCCCCTCCTTTCTGCCATGGGAGGAAATCAACCCCTAGACTGGGGAATAGATGAAGAAGAATCCTTCCAGAATCTGCAAAGAGCTTTGGTATCAGCTCTGGCTCTGGCACTACCTGATGTTACTAAGGCTTTTCATCTATTCATCCATGAGGTAAGAGGGATTGATAAGGGTGTCCTAACACAGTCCTTGGGACCCTGGAAGTACCCTGTGGCCTATCTCTCTAAAAGATTAGATCCTGTGGCCTCAGGATGGCCTTCATGTCTTTGGGTGGTAGCTGCCACAGCTGTACTGGTCAAGGAGGCTGATAAATTGACCCTTGGACAGGACCTAGTCCTAACCATCCTTCATTCAGTAGAGACTCTGGTCAGGGAGGCTACTAACAAGTGGATGTCAAATGTCCACCTCAGTATCAAAGACTCTTCCTTGACCTGCCTTGCATATCCTCTCAGCAGGACAGGTTCTCAATCCAACTACACTGATGCCAGATGATGATCCAGACATCCCAATTCACCACTGTTGAGTAGGTGCTGGACCAGACCCAGGGGGGCCAATTGGACTTAACAGACAACTCCTTGGCTGAGGTGGGTGCCACCCTCTTCACAGACAGAAGCAACATGGTGGTAAGTGGGGTACAGAGGGTAGTAACTACAGCTAATCAAGTCATTTGGGCCCAGCCTCTGCCTGAGGGGACCTTGGCCCAAAAGGTAGAACTGATTGCCTTGGCCCAAGCCTTGAGATGGGAAAAGGAAAAGAAGATAAATGTGTAATGTGACAGTAGATATGCCTTTCCTACTCTACATGTCCACGTGAGCATCTACAAGGAGAGAGGGCTTCTGACAGCAGCAGGAAAGACTGTCAAAAAGAAAGAAGAGATATTGTCTCTCCTAGAGGTTTTATGGCTTCCCAAGAAGGTGGCCATCATTCATGTTCAGGGTCACCAAAAGGACAATACACCCAAGGCTAAGGGAAATCAACTTTCAGACCAGCGCAGCCAGAGAGGCAGCCCTGAGGCCAGCTGAACCCTTAGACATTCTGCCTACCATGAGTCCTCCTCCCCCTTTCCTTCCAACTAGTCCTACTTACAATGAAGAGGAAGATAGAGAAGCAAGCCAGTTGCAAGCAAAGATCCTCAAGGCTGGTGGAAATGTCCAGATAGTCGCATCTACCTCCCCCAGGCATTTGGATGACAGCTCATCCAGCAGCTGCATTCGGTCACACACCTGGGGGGCTCCAAGATGGCTGAGCTTCTAACTTCAAGATACTGCTTTACAAAGCTGCAAGAGCTGGCCAACCAGGTCTCTCTTAGGTGCCCAATCTGTGTACAAGTAAATCCCCACCAGGGCCCATCTGCACCCCTTGGGGTCAGATTCTGGGGTAGGAATCCTGGAGAACACTGGGAAGTGGATTTCACAGAGATCAAACCACCAGCAGGTGGCTATTGCTACCTCCTGGTTTTCATAGATATTTTCTCAGGATGGGCAGAGGTCTATGCTACTCAGTGGGAGACTGCCACTATGGTGGCAAAGAAACTTTTTCAGGAATTAATTCCCAGATTTGGACTACCACTATCCATTGGATCTGACAATGGCCCCACCTTTGTAGCTTCTATAACTCAGTTAGTCAGTAGGGCACTGGGTATAAATTGGAAACTCCACTGTGCCTACCGACCACAAAGCTCAGGGCAAGTGGAATGGATGAATTGGATCCTAAAATCTACTCTGACTAAACTGATGTTGGAAACTGGTTAAGGGTGGGTCAGCCTGCTGCCTTTGGCTCTTTTTAGAGTTAGATGTACCCCTTACGAAGCAGGTTCTACTCCTTATGAAATTATGTTTGGAAGACCCCCCTTCCCTGCTCCCCAAGCTTAAAAGTGAGTGCTATAAGAATTTTCTAACCAGTTCCTGCTAAAGTATCTCCAGTCTCTCCAACAGGTACAGAAAACTGTTCACTTCCAGGTATGAGCTACTCAGCCCCTGCCCAGCTCTACACCATGCCACCCATTCCAGCCCAGGGATACTGTCTTCATCAAGGCCTTTTGGAGTGAAGGACTGACTCTAGCCTGGAAGGGACCCTACACAGTCATCCTTATGACACCCTTGGCTCTCAAGGTTGATGGAATCTTGACATGGGTTCACCATTCATGCATCAATCAGCCAAAACAGTGAACTGCTGAGCTGGGACCTGATCCTTTAAAGCTAAGGCTAGTCCTATCATGATTGTGATACTTCTCCTTATTGTCTTTGGGCTGATGAGGCTGAACTCTGGGGAAATGCAATGAGGAGAGTTATACTCCTTTCTCCTCACCTCCTTTAGCTCAGGAGAAATTCTAGGTAGTCACTTTTGGTACCATCTGCCCCTGGCAACCTCTCAGGTTGCCTGAGGTCAATCTCTGTAAATTATTTAGAAGAGATTGGGGAAGCTACTACTATCAGTTCATAAACCTGGGAAGCTGTGACTTCTATGCATGTCCAGGGTTCAATCTATTTGAACAACAGGGCTGTGGGTCCCCAACTGACTTCTACTGCCCTAACTGGGGCTGTGTAAAAAGTGCCTCCTATAGTGGGGGACCAAATGTCACTAATGATATCATAGTTTGGAAATGTGGGTGCTGAGTTACAATTCTGATACAAAGGCCCCAGGACTCTAAATGGGCCACAGGATGGAATTGGGGCTTCCACTTCTGGCTTCCTGGAGGACTAACTCCTGACCCAGGGGAAATCATTACCTTTCAAACCCAGCTGCTAAGCCAAACACCAAGATAGCCAACAGGACCCTTAATGAAGATAAAGGACCACTTACTTGAGCCTCACCCTGTTATCCCTCCTTCTAAGCATCCGCTCTTAGCTACCAATAGAGCAGCCCCCCTCGAGTACTGCCTCCCTCCCTTTTCTCCATGTTGGGAGCCATCCACACTATGTTAAACCTGACTCAACCAGACCTGCCTCAGGACTGTTGGCTCTGTCTAAAAGCAAAGCCTCCTTATTATGTGGGTGTGGGAGTCCTGGGTTCAATCAAAGCCTCAAGTACTGCCTTAGCATGCACTTCTGCAAAGCCCCCCTTGACAATTGGTGAAGTTTATGGAAATGCAACCTGTCTGGCAACTTTTTCTTATTATATAAGTAACTCCCTTTTCCATGCTGTGTGTAGCCAAACCATGACTCTGGAGACCTTGAAGGCTTTTCTTGCCCCTAACAGCACTTTGCTAGCTTGTACCTCAGACTCACTAGGTGTATCAGAATTCCTGAGGGAGATACTAGACCTGAAGACTTGTGCATCCTGTTGAGACTTCTTCCTTGAAAGGACCTGAGTTTGATCCCCGGTACAAAAAAAAAAAAAAATACTGTGCAAGCACAAGGACCTGAGTTCGATCCCCAGTACCAAAAAAAATAAAAAATAAAAAATAAAAATACAAGGGCCAATCAAGAGCCTGAGAAAAAGCAAAATGAGGGGACCAGCCAATCCAATGATAAGAGTAGTTACCCACGGGCTCCAATTGAACAGGTTATTTTGCCTGACCTTTTGAAGGATATCGTGGATTATACCAGGCTTGTTGGCATAGAAACAAAATGTTTCTGGTGCAGTGGGTTTGTCTCTGTCCCCTGCCCTGCTTCCCTTGCTGAGCCCTCAGCTCTTGGTTCCCAAGTTCCCCCTCCATCAGTCCCCTGGCCCCTGGGTGAGGCCTGGGATCCCTGCTAGGGTATTCAGAGCAGCTTCTGGCCACATTTACATTTTGTGAAGATTATTGATTACTGGATTACTAATAACCAATGATCTCCCCCTCTAGGATTGAACTGTTTGCACACAGAGGCCCCATCTGGTTCTGCTCATTGCTATGGCCTGGGGCCAGCACAGGACCCCATACATGGTATGTGCTCAATAAACACTTATTGACTGACACGTCTCAGGTGCTCTGAAAGGTAGGGAGGTGGCCACAGAACAGAAGTGAGATGAGAAGTGAGCCTGCCACATTGGCAGGGGAGGGAGGGGCCGGCCAGGCAGCAGGACAGACAGACAAAAGGCACTGAATAAGGGCCACTCAGCTCCTGTGGGCCTCCCTCTTGTTTGGCTGGCCAGCTGGCTCCCAGGCTGAGCTGGTTGATGACAGTGACACTTATTTGAAGGGGCTGGACATAGCTGGCCTTTGGGTCTCAGGCAGTCTGCCCTCATGGTGACAGAGGACTGCACCTCTCCACCCCTCTATGATGCATCCTCATCTCCTTTTGTCTTTCAGGCTCACTATTGCTGGTGGGTCACTCAGGAAGGTGGTAGGAGGGACAGCAGCACCCTCAGGGCACTTGATGTTGGCTGCTGTGCTGCTCACCAGGCCCTGTTGCCTTGAGCCTCAGTAACAGCTCACCTGAGCTCATGGTGCTCCCCTTTGGCAGGAAGTGGCCCCTGGCATGGGTAGTGGTGCTAAGAGTTTAGAGTGGTGGTGAGCAGAGGCTCTGCAGTCACTTACTCAGTTAGGACAGGGCTGGGGGACAGAGAGGCTGGGCCTTGGAATTGAACAGGATGCATTTAAGTCCTGAGCTCCTGGCTATGTGACAAACCCCACATGAGTGACTTTTTTTTGCTATTCCGGGCCTCAGTTTCCTTGTCTGCAAAAATGACAATGACCCACCCATCTTCTGCCTCCATTCTGTAGCCAGAGAGTGAACATGCAGTGCTTGGCACAGAGCAGGTGCTCAGCAAGCTGGGGCTCTCTCCTGCACAGAGCACTCTTGCTGTCTGCTCTGGCCCTCGGTGTTGAAGCTGCCCTGGAAGCGGGCTGGGTGTGGGTGTTAAGTCCTTTTAGTGACTGAAGAAGCCACACTGTGAGCAGCTATGCCCCTTCCCATAATGACACACAAGGACATTTCTGTGTCAGTGAAGGGCAAGTTCAGAGCCAGAATCAAGCTCTGGACTCTCAGTCCAGTGCTCTTTCCATAGCTAGGTGGAAGGTCCCAAGGGCTAAGGACAGTGCAGGGCAGGGTTGGAGCACAGTCCTGGTGACACAGACCTGAGCTCAAATTGAAGCGAGGACTGAGCATGTGTTTGCTCTGCAGCCCTTCAGTTACCTGCTATGTAGGACACAAGCCCCTACCTCCATGGCTTAAACCATTGTCACTTTTTCTTTCCCTGGGCTTCTGAGCACCTGCACTTTGGGGGGACCCAGTGGTGTTCCTGCTAGGGTCTCCCCTGTGGCTGCAGTTAGATGGTGGCTGATGCAGGGGCAGTAGGAGGCTGACATAGCCAGAACCAGCTTGGCATCTCCTCTCTGCACCTGGCCTCTGGTCTCTGCAGCTGGCCTGGTCAGGCTGGCTCATGCCACGGGGGCTTCATGACCCCAAGGAGAGTTTCCTGTGATGACAGTGGAGGTTGCGTTGCCTTTTCTGAGCTACGTCACTTGTGCTATGTCCTTTTGGTTATAAGCTTCAGGGGCAAAGGGGACCAGACTCCATCCCTGGATGGGGAGAAGTGAGTTTCCAGAGCATATAGGGTGGGTGTTATTAGTGTGGCCATATTTGCCACAGTGGCCTTGAACAAGTAAATTAAGCTCTCTGGGCCTTGGTTTTCTTGCCTGTAAAATAGGCAAGAAACAGCAGCAACTGAAGAGTCTGCCATGCAGATGAACAGAGAGGTGACATGCCAAGGCCTTCTAAGGCATCTTAGTGGAGCAAGCTGCTGTGAACTGTGACATTACAAAGCTTGTAGATCTCCACACCTGTGCTTCCCAACTCCCTGCTGAGGTGGAAAAGGATGCTCTGTGGACTTGTCCCCTGTGTTTATTACCAGCATCCCCACCATCCTCAGATACCAGCCAAGGAAGAGTAGATCTAGGATACTGTCCATACTCTGTGCTGCAAGAAACAATTTCTGTGTCTTGGGGCATCTTGGCTATGTGAGATTAAAATCCAGCATGGTGCTCTTCCTGGCATAACCTCCATAAGCAAAATCCCCCAGAGTCCCCGGTTCCCTGCCTCAGGCCAAGGCTGGGGGTCACTTTCTGGGGATTGTCTCTGAATTCTCACAGCAGCCCTGACAGGTAGGGATGGAGTCACCATTTTGTGGGTTAGGATACAGAGGCTCAGGAGAGGTTAAGCACCCTGGACAAAGTCAGTGTGCTGGAGTGAAGGTTGAATGCAGGGCCTGCCTGCCCCCAGATTTCCTCTGCATCTCCTCCATGAGGCTGCCTAGCTGGCCTGGTCCCAGGTGCATTCTGGGTTCTCAGATCTCTGCTCTCTCCTAAGAGCCCCTTCCCAGCTCCACCCTGTCTCCATCTGATCCTTCAATCCCCACACAGCCCTCTGTAGGGAAGGTTGGCCTCCTAAGCAGAATGGAGGAGAGCTCAGAATCGAGGCTATGGGTGACCAGTATTCAATCGACTATGTAATCTTGGTGACTCCCCTGACCTCTGAGACTGTAAAATGCGGTCACCTGTAAAATGGGGTCATAATAAGTCTACCTCCTAGCATGCTTGTAAAGCTTCCATTATTTATTCTGAATATTTAAAGCTCTGCTCTTCTTGTTATTCTTATCAGTGGGAAACCCAGTGTCCAGGGGAGTTTCCCAGCGCAACTCAGGAGGAAAGGCTCCTTGAGCTGGTCTTCAGTCCTCCCCATCCTTGTGGTCCTGCAGCTATAGAAGATGTTGTGCATTCTCTCCAGAAAGCCAGGCTTTCCACCATCCCGCATTGCTTCTCAAAAACAACAATAAAGTTCAGAATCCAAAATGGCACCCAGGATGAGTGATGCCTGTCTCCATGGTTGTGTTGCCTGGTGTTTTCTTTTCCCAAAGGCCAGTGAGGTGCTTAATTTATTTGTCTTCCATGGGATTTGCCAGCTACTTCTTGTTAACCTGCTTCCTAATTATGAGATAGGCAGCCCATATATAAGCCAAAGGGGGCCATAATGGGGTGATAAAGGAGACTGCTGTTCCTCCAGCAGCTCCCACCTGCCATAATAAAGACATCAGGCTCTGAATGAGTGGGGCTGGAACTTGAGGAGCCAGCATGTCCACTGGAAGGAGAGACAGTACCAACAGTGACAAGGTCTTTCTTCCGGGACTCAGCACCATCACCAGCAAGGTTAACCCTTCCAGGGACAGGGGGAGGTGGCCAGATGCTCTCCACACTGGGGTGAGACCCTGAGAACAGAAGGCCTGTGATACCAGTGTCAGTGATGCTGTTGCCACAGAGCAGTAACCCTCCACAGTCCAGGGCTTTGTGGAGGGCATGCCTGTTCCACTTGCAAAAAAGCAACTGCATGAGGAATGCTTTCATGTTGTCTTTCTGTAAAAAATGAAAACAGTACAAAAGAATATAGAGTAAAAACAAAGAGAAAGAGTGAAAGAAAGAAGAAAAAAGAAAATAAAGAAAAGAAAGGAGAGACCCTTCTTACATCTCAAATCCCACTGTCCTCTGAGGAGGGACCCCTGTGTACAGTTTGGGGTGCATTCTTCCTTCAGGCTTTGCAAAAAACTTAATAGACTTTAAATTTTGAGCATCACATACAGAGTTCTCATATATTCCCATATCTCCCCTGCCCTCTCCCCAGCCTTCCTTGATAGCAGCATCGCATGTAGCCCATTTGTTACAACCAATGACCTGAGACGCAGACACCTTCACTCTTTGCACCATATGTATCATGTTGACAATTGTATCCACCATTGCAGGGTCCTACAGGACAGGTTCACTGCCTAATGGACTGTTTTAGTACTTCCTTGATTTTTGTGTGTGTGTGGTACTGGGCATCGAGTCCAGGGTCTTCACAGTGAACTATGTACCTAGCCATTTATCTATTATCTATCATCTCTATCATCTATCTACCTATCTATCATTTTGAGGCAGAGTCTTGCTAAGTTGACAAGTTGCCCAGGCTGGGTTCAAACTTGTGATCCTCTCAGAGGGCTGGGATTACAGGTGTGTGTCACCACACCTGGCTCCAGGACCTCTCCCATGCTAAGCAATTAACCCCTAGACAATTTTTTTCCTTGAACTTTTGAGGTAATTATAGACTCACAGGAAGTTACACCATTCTGAGAGTCCCATGAACCCTCCCATAGTGTCCCCTGTCCATTGTTCGTGGCCACAGCAGACATCACAACCAGGATGCTGACATAGTATATTAACTGTCACCTGAGCCACAACCCTAGCCTCCAAAACTACACTTGGCTGCCTGCCACACACAGTCTGTGCAGAGTCAGTGAGTTGCTTGCTTCTCATCATCAACGTTTCTATGTCCTGTGCTTGCCCCATGTCCCACTGTAGCTTGTCTTTGCATCTTTCCACATTGGCTTATGGTAAAGTCCCTAATTCTCTTTGGTATCATAAATAGCAGGACCCTGTGCATCCTGGTACATAGATGGCTGTATACACAGGTGAGCATTCTGGGGAGTGGGTTCCTGGCAGTAGGACTGCTTGGTAAAGCACGTGCCTGGTGTCCAGCACTTCTATGCAGACAGCCCACTTCCCTGGGTGTTATGTGGGTGAGATGGCTCATCCAACCCTCACACACCTATGGCTAGGTGCTAGGTTATCATTTCCATTTGTAGATGGGGAAGCCAAAGCTCAGAAAGGTGAAGTCACAAACATGTCACACAGCTTGAAGTGGCACAAAGCCACCCCTCCAACCTGCTCTGTGGTGTGTCACCAGGGGCAGAGGCAGGCTTGGAGTTTGCACACAGACCTGCCATGCCCACACTGGGGATGCTGCCTCTGTCCTCTCTGCAGATGGGCATGGGGTCTCCTCTGCTTCCTTGAGGCTTTTGTTTCCTTCCATGACTTCCATAGGGTGCAGAGACACCTGGTCAGGGCCCTGCTGCTCAGCACTCTGCTGCCATTCCAAGGGGCTCCCTTCCTCCCAACTCCTTCCTAGCTGCCCTGGTCCTCAGTGAGCAGCTTCACCCTGAATGAGGAGGAGTGTGGAGCCCAGGGTGCAGGGCAGGCCTTGCCCTCGCCAAGGGAGCTGATGAACCTGGGGCCCAGGGTGGACCAGCACAACCAGCCCTGCTCCTTCTTCAACCTCTGAACTAAAGCACAGCAAGAGTTCTCAAGTTAGGAGGAGCAGGACAGTGGGAGTCCAGGGTAGATGGCCACTCTGTGCAGAAGACACGGGGTGCAAGCTCTGCCCCACCAAAGCCCAGGCTCTGCTGGTTGTGACCTCCCTGTATGGTTGTACAAGGCAGAGTCACTGGCTCTCCCAAGAGCCTCCTGATGGGCTGAACAGTCGGAGTGCTGGAAAGGGCTTGGACAGAGCAAGCCTGAGCTGCTGTTTGCACAAGGCAGGGCCCAGGGCCCAGAGAGGGATAGGCCTAGCTCCGGGCTCTGCATCTTGCTTGGTTCCTCCCTCCCTCCTTTGTCCCTTTCTCCTCAGTTCCTTCTCTTCCATCCCCTTCCCTCTCTGCTTTTGTTCCCTCTCTCCTTCCTTCTCCCCTCCCTTCTTGTCTGCTCCTCTGTGCCTACCACTCAACAGTGCCCTTGCTGGCCTGGGGCACCATCCTCATGTTCCAAGACAGAGTTTCTACTCACCCAAGAAACGAAGAACCAGGCAAGTGCACCGATGTGTTGCAGGTGGGCAAGAATTCTAGGCAGGGGCACCCAGAGTGGAGAGCAGTCAGGTCACTCAAGGGGTCCCCAGGCACAGCCCCGCAAGCCAAATGTCAGAAGCAGAAGTCAGGGAGAGAGCTGCAGGCTGAGCAGCATCCACACATCAGGCCCTCTTGTGACACCAGGCTGGGACTTGCTTGCCCCACCAGTGAGACACCAACCTGAAGCCCTACGTGCAGAAGTGCAGGCTGCTGGGCTCTTCCTCAGGGATATTGAATTCATTTATTAAGCTGGAATAGCTGCTCTGGGATGTAAACAATTTTTTTAAATGAATTCCCCGAAATGGCCATGGCTGAAGGGCAGAGCTGCAGAGCAGCCCAGTGTCCTGGGAGGGCGGAGAAAGGGGGGAGGCTGGGTCTTGCGGGAAACCTGGGCTTCAGAGTGGCCGGGCCACTCCCATGCTGAGAGGCCCCGTGGGAGCCTCTCCTCTCTTTTGGCCTCTTTCCCCTAAGTCACAGCAGTGGCTGACATTTATTCAGTGATTCTCAGGCACCAGGCACTGGTGTAAGAGCTTCGGCTGTTTCAACATCCCTTGGAGTAGATGCTGTTACACCATTTACAGATGAGGAAACTGAGGCTTGGGGGCTACAACTTGCCTAATGGGGTCCACCAGGGGCTCTCTAGGGATCCCTGTTTGCCTGGATCACCAGAGACTCCACTCACCTCTCGCTGAAGGAGAGACAGGGAGGGCTCAGGTCCTGGACCCACCGTTCTGAGACAAAGTGTAACAATGCCAGTAATGATGATGATGATGATGATGATGATGATGATGATGATGATGATGGTGGTGGTGGTGATATGATGATGCAATTGTTATCTGCTCATATTCACCACAAAGTCAGCCTCTGCTAGACATGATTTACATGATCCACCCTCATAACCCTTTGTGGTAGGCTGAACCCATTCTGTGGATGAGTAAATAGAGTTCCAGAGAAGTGAAGTAAGTTACATAAGGTCAGGGACTTAGGAAGGGCAGGTGCTCAATGTGATGTCAACTGGCTCTGTCTTTAAAGCCTGTCCCTTATTCTTTACAACACATTGCATTGCTTGGTCTTTGGGGTCATAATAAGTAGAATTTGCAATTGGGTCCTTCTGTAGGGTTGTGGCATTGCTGAGATTCAGTGCTGAGCTCTGGGTCAGAGGCGTGGTAAGAACTGACATGCTGGCTGGGATTGGCTATCCTTGGCCACAGGACTCAGCCTCCAAGGGAACAGTTTGATAGGCCAGGTGACCTTTGCTGTAGTGAGGGACATGTGAGTGTGGAAAGAGCACTGGCCTGGGGCCAGGCAGGCCTGGGTTTGGTCCTGGCTCCTCCCTTGCTAGCTGTGTGACCTCAGGCCAGTCACTCATGGCCTTTCTCTGGTCTCAGTGCCTTTGATCTTGCAAGTCACCCTGTGTGACACCTTCAGCTGAGGTCTCCCTGACCACACTGTCCTCAGCTTGGGGACACTGTGTGGCAGCTTCATATCCAGTCACTTGTTTTATCCCTAAAATGGCCCAGTGGGAGAGGAGCCATTCCATTTTACAGATAAGAAAGCAGTCTCAAAGGAGTAACATCATCCGTTGGAGATTTCACAGCTCAACTGAAACTGTCTTTGGGCTTTCACCCTCTAGTTCTTTCAGCTGTCCCCCTCTTCCACCCCAAAGAGGCCTCATAGTGGCCTTTTCCCTCTAGCTTCTTGATCCAGTTAGTTTGGGACACCTCCCCAACCAGCTCTCTTCCTCTTGTATATTCACAACACACACTGACAGGGTCAAGGCTCTGAGGAGTCCTGCAAGAGAGTTTTGGCTGAGGTCTTCCCATCCAATTTGTCCTTAGAAACTTCTTTTCCCAAAACATCTGCTTATAGTCTGCAGAGCACTGGGAAGGGGTCTGTTCCTGACTTTCCAGCTGTTAGGGAGGGGCAGTGGCTCCTGTTGGATTATGAATCACTCAGCAGTGATTTACAGATGGCCCATTGGTCAGGCCTGACAGGGAGCACTCAGTTGCAGATGGGCAAAGGCTGAGACACCTGGGCAACTTTCTCCAAAGCCAGGCAGGGGGAGCAGTCCGTGCAGATGTGTGGGGCTGTGGCACCTGAAGGCAGCAGGACCAGGTAGGAGCCATGAGAAGCAGTTCAGGCCTCCAGGAGTAAGAGGGCCACATTTTCCAAGGTCTCAGCATCAGAACTTTGGTGGGTGGCCCCAGGCAGAAAGCTGTAGCTACTCTAATTGTGCTTGCTCCTGGGGTTTCTCCTGATCCATTTGTCATTTTTAAGGTGGGAAGTTTCAGAGTGTGACTATAATAGAGGGACTTGTAGTGTGCACATGCTGCCCTCAGCATTCTGCACAAATAAGTTCCTGAGTCTTCGTGTGCTCCGTGGGGTAGATTCTGTTCAGCACTTGCTATTCCTCCTCTGCAGAAGAGGAGACTGAGGCTCAGAGAGTTGATCTGCTGTCTCCCACCTCTCATGGCTTTGAGGGGTGGAGGTGGGATTCGGACCCAGCAGCTGTCTTCAGAGTGATGCCTTCTCTTGCAGCAGCTCTGGCCTTTTCTGCTTCTTTCTCCCCTGCAGGTGGTCTGTCTTCACAGGCCCTGGATTGTAAATCTCTGTGTGAGGAAATGGGAAGCAGATGTGCCAGTGTTATAAATAAGTCACATAATGTTGAGTGATTCAGCAACAGCACAGCTATTATTGGACGGAGAAATAACTTGGTTATTAATAAATGCAGGAGGCCACAGTAATTGATAGCGATTGAACTCATGGTGCACAGGGAAAATGGCTAAGCTGTTTCTGTGTGTCTCCCTGTCTTTCTGTCTCTTTTGTCTCTCTTTCTCATTGAGCATCAAGGGAAAACTTACCTTTGTAGGTGAATTTGAGCATCACAGAATCTAAAGCTCCATCTCTCTCTCTCTGTCTCTCTCCCCCCTGCCATTTCTCCCTTATTCTCTCTATTCAAATCCCATCCTGCCTCTTACTGACAGAGTGATCATGGCAAGTGACTCAGGTGAGGCAGTTTGTTCAGAGTCACCGGGGCAGGTGAGGGTCTTTTCAGACAAACCAGTATTTCCTACCCTATTGTCTCATTGAACATTATTCTTTGGTCAAATAAGTCCTAACAGAACTTCTGTTCTTGGAGAGTCACAAGATATGCTTGAAAGGCTCTGCAAAGTCCTGCAGGTAGGAAGCGCATGTCCCCAAGCCTTGACCAAATCAGCATCACACAGGAATCATTTTTCCTGGTGCCTCTGATGAATATCCCATGAAATGATTGCAGTGAGAAGCACTCAGGGAGATGCCACCCCATCCTGCTCCACACTCTGCTGCCACCCGAGACTCCCTGACTCAGGCCTGCCTTTGGTATCATGTTGGCTGGAGCCCAGCCTCACCCCAACCACGCAGGTGGCCTCTGAGGACCAGGCAGAGAGGCAGGGAGAGAGCAGTGTGTGAGGGGCGACCTCCCTTCCAGAGAGCCTGCCGCTGGCCTGCTGACTGAGGGAAGACCAAGCCCCACCTTGTCAGTGTGGTCATGCTTGGGGCTCGGCCTCTGTGGCTCTCTTGCCTTGGCACCTGAGCCAGGTGCAGATGCTGAGACAAGGGTTCAAGGGCAAGGTCCAGGAAGCACGGCGGGGTGGGGAGGGAGGAAAGGAGAGAAGGAAGGAAGTCAAGGTCCATGTGTTCACCCCCCATGGGTCCTGCTTTCCAGCAGCAGCCAGAAGAGTGGCTGGAAACCGTATGCTCACATAGAAATGGTCTCTGCACCGAGCTTGCAGTCAGTCCAGGTGCGGCCTCCCGTCCTCCTGGGGGTGGAGGGGAGAGCTGTGGGGAGAGTGGTGATCCTCTGCAGTGTGCTGGGAGCCAGTTCTGCCTTTTCTCTCTGTTTCCATCTCTCCTTGCTGTTCCTTCTGTCTCGCTTTCTTTTATCTTCTATTGGATCTTTCCTCACTGTGGCTTGAACAGCCAGTGTCCAGACAGCTGGTTCCTTGGGGCCAGGAAACTCCCGGCTTCTCTTTCCCAAACTGCGGCAGAGCAGGGAAGGAGCATGGCCAGGGCTGGCCATCAACAACAGCTGTCATTTGTTCAGTGATTCATTCCTTCATTTGATCACTCACTTTACAAAGGTGAGCCAGAAATCCTGGCTCTGCCACTTACCTCCTGTTCCAGTTTGCAGAAGAAACTCCACCTTGCTGAGTGTGTTCCCTGAGTGCGTTATCATAGAGGGTTTTATGAGTGGTGGACATCCTGCTCCCTTGGAGATTAGGGTCCCTGACCTCAGTGGCCTCTGAGGTCTACTGTGATGTCCCTGGCTTTGGAGAAGGTTGGTGGCAGATGCTGAGTCAATGTGCGCCTTTCTTTCAGCAGAGAAGTGGCCTCAGCTCAGAATCTCCACATCCAATGCCCCCCACAACACCCACACACACACACGACCCCCACCCCCGGCGCAGGATCCCTCGCACATGGTCCTTTCCTGCTGATGGACAGACTGCAGGGAGTGTTCTGCAGCCACCAGGCGGTACAATCCCCTGTGAGTGAAGGGCGCCCTCCTTAGTTTTGCAGGTGGAGAAGGTAATTGACACTGCTGAGCATTGTCGCAGGGCCAGGCATTCCGTTGGGTAGCTGCCACCCAGTCCCAGAAACTCTATGAAGAAGTCGTGGGGGTTTTATGATTCCATTTAGCAGATGAGTAATGGAAGTCTCAAAAAGACTATGTGACTGGCTGAAAGACTGATAGATGGAAATGTTTGTTCCATTCCCAAGTTCTAGCCCAGTTCCACTTCTCTCTGCCTCGGGTTTTTGACCTCTTGGGAAGACTTTGGCCACTGCCTCTGCCTGAACAAAGACAGAAGAATGTACAGGGTGGGACTCTGTGCACCAGCCAGGCTTTAGGGGCCCGGGGCAGAGGATACTCACTCCTGCCCCAGCCTCCTGAGTACCTTCTTGAATTCATGAGTAGGGTGCCTCTCAGCAGCACTCAACTGTCCCCCTAAGGCAGGCAAGATTTAGGGAGTCTGCCTGTGCCTCTTCTTGGAAAGAGCAATGGCCAATTCCCTTCCTGACTTCTCTCAGCTCACTGAGGTCAGGAAGGTCATGGTAGATAGAGGGTGGGAGACTGTGTTTTGGAGGGCATCTGTGGAGAGTGGTGGGACAGGAGAGGGACAGGAACACTCACCTAGAAAGTGACCTCCTATTTTGTTTACTTTCAGTCCCCACCAGGAAGAGGGCAGTCTCGTTCAGTGCTAACAGCCTTCAACGCCTCTCTCCAATACTTGTTCATCTCCCTTTTAACGGAGAGAACAAACTTCAGGCCCACAGCTAGCACATCTAATTAGAATCTAATGACATTTAGGTGCTTATATTGTATTTGTTTCTATTTTCCATTGTGACAGGTGATAATGGACTCTCATTTAAAATAGTGCAGTACTATTTCCTTGCACAATGTGTTTATTTGTATAAAAGAGACAGTGAGTCCATTTAAAAGAAAATATGTCCAGGGTCATAAGGATATGACAAATTTCCTAAAGATGATTATTTGAAGGACTGATTTTGGTGAAAGAGTAGTTCTTCCATTTAGTACAGTAAAGTGCAAATGATAATAGTGCTAAGAGTTTTGTGAAAATTTAACAATAATAACAAATATTTACAATGATCATGTATGACCTGTGAAAAAAGCTCAATACATGATCATTGTGAATTTATTTCTTTACAGTTCTGGAGCTTGGGAAGTCCAAGATTTATGTGTGTGGGAGACTGTAATATTGATTACGCCCAAAGCAGGCTGTAAGCAGTGCAAGCTGTGTAAAGTTAACCCCACAATTGGCTTGTTTTGGGAAAAGAGTCTGTTTTTGAGAAACAAAGCCTATATGCTGAGGTCAGAGTAACTTCCATCTGACTTCCATTCCCACAATTAAAACCTTCTTACTAGAAGGACAATGTTCTAATTACAATGCTATATTTTTTCTATTCTATTCCTAATTCGATTATGCTGTCTTGTCTTTTACTAGCCTTGCTTACATTAATTTCCATAAAAACCACACAACTATGCAGTCTTGCACATGGTTTGCCTTTACCCCAATCCATTACCAATATAAATCAAAGCCTTAAAAAAAATATCAAAGACTTGGGGGGCAGGGATTTAGCTCAGTGGTTTCGTCGCCTGCTGTGAAAACACAAGGATCTGAGTTCGATCCCTGGTACCAAAAAAAAAAAAAAAAAAAAAGCAAAGGCTTGGACTGGCCAGCACCTTTGTTTATTGCACCAGCATTGGCCTCTCTTAGTCTTTTAGTTTGATTTCTCAGGCCTGCATCATACAGGGCAGGAGACTGAAGCCTACTGCAGAGGTTTATAGTAATGTTTCAGGGGTCCCCAGTATATGTGCCAGTAAAGTAGGTGTCACTCTGAGGCCTCTCCTCTTGATTTATATGTGATTGCCATCTCTAGGTGCTCACATGATCTTTTCTTTGTGCATATGTATGGAAAGAGAGCAAATGAGTAAGCTGTTTTGTGTCAGTTTTAGGGGAGATGTACTAGGAATTGAACCCAGGGATGCTCTACTACTGAGCTACATTCCCAGCCCTTTTTATATTTTACTTTGCAATAGAGTCTCACTCAGCTGCCCAGGTGGGACTTGAACTCACAACCCTCCTGCCTCAGCCTCCTGTGCTGGAATTATAGGTGTAACTGAGGGAAGAAATGGGTGGTGGTGCATCTGAAAGAGTCTATTCTGCCATGTGCCCAGGATGGGGAGAGGCTGAGTCTGTGGGGTGAAAGGATAGAGAACTCCAGAGGAAAAGGTTTTTTCTGTGATCTCCTAAAATAACCTGAAGCCATAAAAGCCTCAACTCTCAAATTAGCCACGCTGGGGAGAAAAGTCACAGAGAACTCACCAATTAAGGGAAACACTTTGTTTTTTGATTTTCTACCCTGAATTATTCAAAGATGCTGTGAATTTTTATGCTGTCTCAGTTCCTTTCAGGTGAAGACACGGACACCAGAAAGGACAAACGTGGCCCAGGAGAAAGTGGTCAAATCAGGAAGGAAATTTGGTCTGTGGAGTCCTGGTGTGGTGTGATCTCCTTGTCCCCAGTGGGACTCCGGGCTGCACTCCACTGGCACCTGCTACACCATGGGTTCCTGCCTCAGTGGCACACACCTGACATAGCCTCTGCATACGCATCTGCTTCAGGATTAAGTGGGTAAATCATCTGAAGAAGGCCGTGAGTACGATTCAGACTGGTTGGTCTAAATTTTCCAGGCTGAGTGTCCTGACAGGTGAAACCAGCCCTTCTGAAAAATCCTTTGGAGTAGCCATGAATGGGTTTAAACTTTAAATCTTCCTGCCTCAGCCTCCCAGAACTGAGCTTAGAGGCGAGCACCACCATATCCAGCCAATTCTAGTCTTTCAACATCCCGTCCCTCAAATGACTTAGTTCAGGGCCACTATTCTACCCAAAATGAATCAGCTTACCGACTGCCATCCCAAAGCCAAATCTCGCACCTTCACACGCGTCTTGGAATTTGTTCCTTTCGAATGACTCCTCTGTGCCTCCAAGCACTATCTCTGTGAGGCCAGATTTTCTTTATGCATCTCAGCCAAGGCAACGTATTACACCACACAGGACGCAGAAGCAGATTCAAGTAAAAGAGGAAACAACTGCCTTGTGTTAAGCCAGACATTAGATTTGCAGATTTAAAACAATACCGTTTGTTTTTAATTTTTGAAGACTTAAAAATATATACTTACATGTAAATGATTTCATAGTATTGTGTACAGTTTAATACATAAACATTCAGTTTTAATTGGGTGAATATTGTGGTATATTATCCACTTAAAAGCTTTTTGAGATCAATAACTTCTCATAGCATGAAAGGATCCTGAGACAAAAATTTGAGAGCCGCTGAGCAAGGAAAGATATTTACACAAAAAGTAAGCAGACACTTTTCCCAAGTGGTGAGATGGTTGTGTTTTCTTTGAACTGGGGATCGGGGATCGAACCCAGGTCCTTTTGCTTGCGAGGCAGGCAGCAGAACCACTGAACTAAATCCTGGGCCCTAATCCTTTTCTCTCTGTATGTTTTTTTCCTCAGGTACTGAGGTTGAACCATGGCTTTCGCACTGAGCTACATCCTCAGGCCTTTTATTTTGACACAGGACCTTGCCAAGTCGCTATGTTGCCCAGGCTGGGCTTGAATTTGCCAGCGATCCTCCTGCCTTAGTGATAAAACTCTTAAAAACGATGGACAAAGGGCGCCCCCTGCTGCCCATTGCGACGCCTGCCGCGGTTCGAGTCCCTGCCGGGTGCTGGGGTCTGGGCACGGCCCTGGGAGCCATGGCCGAGGCGCAGGAGCAGTGGCTGCCGCTGCAGAAGGACAACCGCGACGGCCGCCTGCAGAAGCAGGAGCTGGAAGAACTGATGCGAGGCCTGGAGTCCGAGAGCGAGAGCCTCGCCGGGCGCCTGCACGAACTGCGCGAGCGGGAGCGCAGGTGCGCGGGGGGCGCCGCTCCGCGGAGCGGTCGGGCTGACCCGCCCGGTCCGCACCTCCGACCTAGGCCGCGGGACCCAGGCGATCTACCCAGAGGGTCCGGGAAGGGAGGCCGGTGCCTGGCACGACCCGGACCCGGCGGCTTCTTCTTCGGCTCCAACCCCCAGCCCACGCTGGTCTTTCCCGGGGGCCACAGGGGCCGCAGGATCTTGAGCGCCCCGCACCCTTGCGTAGCACCGCCCTCAGTTTCCCTTTGCAGTTTGCAGCGGAGGCGAAGCCAGGCAGCACCGTCCCTTCCAGGGGAGGCGAGCGAGGCGGTGCGGGAGCGCGCGGAGCGGGCACTGAGACTGCTGGAGGCTGCGGAGCGGTGCAAGCTGGGGCTGGTGAAGGGCAGGGCAGGGAGCGGCGGGGCAGGGCAGGGAGCGGCGGGGCGGGGCGGGGCGGGGCGGGGCCGGGCCCGGGTGAGGAGGGGCTGGCGGAGAACACGGGACCACTCCCTCCACCCCGTCCGCAGAAGCAAAGCCACAGACAACTGCAGGAACAGCAGGAGGAGCTGTCCAGTCAGGTACGCAAGGGATGGGACGGCCTCTATCTCTGGGTTCCTCTCCGAGGTCCCGCTCTGGTCCCCGTCCCCACCCCCCTTGGGAACCCAGTAATCCCCGTCCTCACAAGCCCCTCCCCCAGCTTTTTTACTAAGGCGGGGAACAGCTGAGTCAGCAGCGCGCGGAGCAGCAAGTGGGGACTCACCTGGTGGAGCTGCAGGTGCTTGGGCGGGGCCAGGAGCACCAGGGGCGGGCGGGGCTCTGAGGAGCCCGGGCGGGACCCTGAGGCACAGCGTGGCTCGGGGAGTGCGGGTTGCTGACTTTTCTTGGCTCCTCGAGAAGCAGCTAGAGCTGGTGGAGGCCAAGTACGCCACGTAGGCGGAGGGCCTGCGGCAGGTGCGAGCGGAAGCGGGATCTTGGGGAAGGGGGTAGGGAGCTGTGCCCCCCGGAGTCTGATCGAGGCTCCGGTACCTCAGGACGTGCAGCGGACGGAGGAGGCCTGGGCCAGCTTCCAGGAGCAGAGCGGAGTCCTACATGTGCTGTCGATTTCCACCCCGAGAGCCCGTCACCTCCGATGGCACTGCGGCCCCCATCCCGCCATCCCCCGACCTGCGGCGGCTGGGGCCGGAAGCTCCCCTCCCCCCAGTCCTCGCTCCCTCCCGCCAGGAGCTGCAGGGGAAGGTGATGGAGGCGGCGGCTGCACTGGACGCCTGGCGGGGCAGCTCGGAACCGTAAGCGAGTTAGGACTGTTGGGTGCGGCGGGGCGGCTGTCGGGCCGGGGCGATGGCCCAGCTCGGTGCCCGCCTCTGCAGGTGGGACTCGTGGGCTCACTCATGGAGGAGGTGGCCAGGGTGGACTGCGTGAGCGCGGGTCGGGGCGGTCGGGCTGGAGCTGGAACCCGCATCCTCTGGGGAGACCTGGGCTGCGCTGCGCCCGCGCCCCCGACACAGAATGGGACGTGGGGCCCTTTTCTCGCAGGAGAAGCGGCTGTTCGGCGGCGCGGGCTCGGGGCGTCTCAGATGAGCCAGGAGGCGGCTCCTGAGGCTGCGGGCCCCTTCCTCATCCCCTCCCGGGCCTCTCTTCCTCGCTGCCCGTTTATCCCTCTGTCCGTCGTCGCAGGCTGTGGGCGTTGGGCGCGATACAGACCCTGGTGCTGGTTCCGCTCGTCCTGCTGGTGCTGTCGCTGCTCTACTTGGTGCTGGTGAAGCCCGACGCCATCCGCCAGGGACTCACGTTCCTACGCTCAGACGCCGCCTTCCGCCGCCTGCGCTACACGCTGTCCCTGCTAGCTCCAGTTGCGGGAGCGCGGGCTGCTGCCTGCCTACAGCGCATCACGCCGGCGGTGACCATCTGCACTTCTGTCTCCTGTGTGGTTCCTGGGCGCCCGGCGGAGACGGCTGAGGGTGCCCTCCTGACGGGCCAGGGCACTTCCGCCCAGAGGGTGCCAGTCACGTCGCGAGTCTAGGGCCCACCTTTCCCACAGCCTCCGGCTGGTCGGCAACTTCTTACTGAACTCGACCCCCCTCCGTGGGCCTCAGCCTTGGGGAGGAGCGGGCCTGGGTGGGCCAGGTTTCCCGTGGAGTCTGATTTCTTTCGTCCGGCTGCGTGTGGTCGTTCAGATCCCTGCAGACCTATTCCCTCTAGGTGGGCTCCCCATCCCCACGTGCCTCGCGCCCCTTTTCTGCTTTCTGGGCGCCTGAGCACAGCCAACAGTGAACGCTCAGGACTTCGAGCTCCGTGGGTACTTTTTTTATTCATGAGAAATGTTCTCCGTGGAAATGAACCTTTAGTTTTATTTTGTCTGACCCCAGTACTGCTCTTAACTTACAGTAGTGAAACTATGAATGGAGAAAATGCTCAGTGTATCCCTGTGCTTATACACAGGTTTTTGCAATGATATCTAAACTTTTTTGGTGATACTGGGGGTTGAAATCCTGGGGCTTCAAGCTGAGCTAGGTCTCGTTCAACTGAATTACCCAGACTGGGTTCGAACTTATCCTACCTTAGCCTTCCAATGTGCTGAAATTACAGGTGTGCACCACTACCCTCACCCCAATCTTTTTCATTTTGATCTTAGGCTTTTTAGTTGTTATTTAGTAATCCTTTATATCAAATTTAAGAATTGTGTTTTGAGACCCAAAAAATCCACTCTTTTCCTGGAAGTTACAAAGACATGTTTTCTTCTAAAGTCTTTCATTCTCCTTGGCCCTCCCTGTTTTTGGCAGCCATACTGGGCGGCTAAACACAGTTCTTTTGCACTGAGCTACATTTCCAGCCCTTTTTATTTTGAGGCGGAACCTCACTAAACTGCCCAGGCTGAGATCCTCTCGAATAGCTTGGATTATGGGTGTGCACCTCCTTGCCCGCCTCCCCGCCTTTCTTTTTTCCATGAGATCTTCCTGTGTTGCCCAGATTTGCCTTGAATTCCTGGATCCAAGTGCTCTTTCTGCCTCAGCCTGGGACTACAGGCCTGAGCTGCTACACCCGTATTTCTTCTAAATTTTTTTTTTTTGGTACCGGGGATTGAACTTCGGTCCTTGTGCTTGTGAAGCAGGCGGCGAAACCACTGAGCTAAATCCCCGGCCCCTCTTCTAAATACTTCTAATGATGTAGATATCACATTTGTTAATATTCTTTTTTAATGCTGTTTCTATTTTTTTTGTTTTTTTTTTTGCTTTTTAAGTGAACATTTCGTATAACCCCATATTCTTTCCTTACCATATCAATTACACTTTGGGGGGCAGTACTAGAGAGTAAACCCAGAGGCCTCAGCATGCTAGGAGAGGGCTCTACCACTGCACTACATCTCAGGCTTTTAAATATTATTTTGAGACATCATCTCACTGAATAGCCTAAACTGATCTTGAATTTGTACTTCTGTTTCAGCCTCTGAAGAAGCTGAAATTACAGGCATGTGCCGCCACGTCTGGCCTTTTTTTAAACCAGTTTTAGAAGGTGGTCCTAAAATTTGCAATATACATTTACAACTATTCCAAGTCCACTTTCAAATAACACTATACCACCTCATCGATAGTGCCAGTACCTTGATAAAATAATTCCTCCCATTTGTCCCTTGTGTCATAGCTGTTTGTTCCACTCACACATAAACTGTAACTGAATACATTGCTGCTATGCTATTCTGATCAGACTATTGTTAGATCAGTAAGGAAAATAACTTTTATCTTCACTCATTCACTTCCCAATATTCTTCCTTTATGTGAATGAGTTTCTACCTATACCATTTTCTTCCACAGAACTTCTTTTAACATTTCTTGCGAGGCAGGTTTACTGTTAACAAATTCCCTCAGTTTTCCACGGGCATGATGGTGCATGCTTGTAATCTCAGCTACTCAAGAGGCTGAGTTGGGGGGTTGCTTTAGCTAAGGAATTGGAAACCAGACTGAGCAATAACAAAACCCAAGACCCTCAAATCTCCTCAGTTTTTGAAAAAGTCTTTGTCCTTTACTTTTTTTGTAAAGGACAGGGTCTCACTTTGTAGTTCAGACTGGCCTTGAATTTCCAACAATCCTTTTTGCTTCAGCTCCTGAGTGCTGGAATTACAGGCATGTACCACCATGCCTGGCCGTCCTTTATTTTGAAGAGTATTATTTCAGGATGTAGAATTATAGGCTGGTGGGTTTTCACCCATTTTAAACATTTCACTCCATTCTTGCTTTCATGGTTTCTAAAGAGTTGAGTGTAAATCTTAACTTCGCTCCTGTACAGATCAGGTGCTTTTTCTCTGGCTTCTTCCAGATATTCTGTCTTTAGCTGGGTGTAGTGGTGCCTCCTTGTAATCCCAGAACTATGAAAATCTGAGGCAGGAAGCCAAGTTCAAGCCCAGCCTGGGCAATTTAGGAAGACATTGGAGATGTGGCTTAGTGCAAAGGATGAACCAATACAAGAAAAACAGAAACCCAGATTTTATTTTTTGTCCTTGATATCTCGAACTTTGAATATGGCATGCCTAGGTGCAGACTTTTTCGCATTCACCCCGCCTGGTGTTTTTGGAGCATCTGGGATCTGTGGTTTGTCTGACAGTGTTTGGGAGAAAATCTGTCACTCACATGTTGCTACTGTTCATTCTATTCTCATTCTGGTGCTCCCATTATGAGTGCTATACCATTTGTAGTTGTTCTGCAGTTACTGGGTGTTGTATTTTTGGTTGTGCTGTTGGAAACGGAACCCAGGGCTTTGCGCGTGCTAAACAAGGAGCTTTACCACTGAGCTATACCTCCAGCCCCTTGGCATTTTCTATTTAGAGAACCTGAGGCTCAGAGATTTTTCTCCTCAGCCATGTCCAGTGTTCTAAGCCCATCAAAGGCATCCTTTATATATTCTCTTTCTCCCTCTTGCACTTTCAGCCTTTGCACTGACCTGTATCCCCAGCCCTTTATTGCTCTTTAAAGGTAGGGTCTTGTTAAATTGGTCAGGCTGGGCTTGAACTTGCAGTCTTCCTGCCTCATCCAGAGTGCTACCATTACAGGTTTATACCCCCGGGCTTGGCTCATTTCTGCACTTTCTTAGTATTTTCATCTCTGCCTACACTAAACATATGTCTTGCATGCCCATAACATCTTAATCACAGCTGATTTAAATTTTGTGTAGTATTGCCATCATCCCTGCCATTGCTGACTCTGGTTAGATGCACTTGCACTCTTCCATTATTTTGTCTTTCCGTGTACCAATATGTCACACTGCCTTGATTAGCAGGTTTTATTTTGCTTCACTACTGAAATAGCATGTTTGTTTTTTGTTTTGGTTTTTTTTTTGAGGGGGGGGGTCTTGCTATGTAGTACAGGCTGACCTTGAACTCACTATGTAGCCTTGAACTTGTGGCAATCCTCCTGCCTCAGCCACTCAAGTGCTGGGATTACAGGCATGTGCCACCACACCTGGCAGAAATAGCAATGTTTTGCCCTTTGTGTTCCCACATGTAAAATTTATAATCTGTCAATTTTCACTAAAACTTTCAGGAATTTTGATTGGCAATTGTAGTGAAAAACTCATATGCCAATTTGGAGAGGATAAATGCACATACTTCTATTACTGTGGTTGCCTTTCTGTCAACATCATTTTTTCTATATGAATCTTTCGTTAGATTAGTGACATTTTGGGTTTTTTTTTTTTTTTTTTCCGTACCGGGGATTGAACTCGGGTCCTTGTGCTTGCGCAGCAGGTGGCGAAACCACTGAGTTAAATCCCCTGCCGAAGATTAGTGACATTTTTGATGCAGTCATATTCACACACAACACTGATTTTTGTAAACTGACCTCTAATCTTGATTAGTTTTGATTTCTATCAAATTTTTTGAGACAGGTTCTTGCTGTGTAGCTCAAGAACATAACACACCATTGTGTATATATTTTGCTAATTTACTCCTACTAGTCAAGTACTCTACCACTGAGCTACAGCTCTAGCCTCCAAATTCTACCACATCGTTTGCACTAAGCCACATCCTCAGCACAGTCTAAGGATTTGAAGGCTGGAGCAGTAATCCTTGCTTATTTTTTTTAACAGCTCATGGATTTAACCTCTAGTAGTCTAAATAGCATGACAGCATTTTTAGTTCTTCAGGATGTATAATTTGCCATATTGCTATGATCTCAGCATTTTTTTCCAGTACTAGGGATTGAACTCAGGGTTCAGAGGCACATCCCCAGCCCTCTGAGATAGGGTCTTGAAACTGCCATCGAGCCTAGTTCCAACGTAGGACTTTTGGGGTTATTTTGTCCACACTGGTTAAATCTTGAGCACACAATTATTCTGTTTTGTTCTTTAGCACAAGAAATACATCATGTACATATGCAATAAGACAGGGAATGTGTCCAGTGCAAGGATTCACACCTGTGCAGGGAGATGATTGTCTACTCAGTCTCTGGGGACACCAAAGCATCGCCACATAGGATTCTTTTTTCTATAAAACAACTCCGCTGGGTAAAATGGCCAGGCCACTGGGTGGGAGCTTCTTGAGGGCCAGCTGGAGGGCAGAGGTACTCACAGACTCCATGCTTGTGAGTGGCTTTTGGAAGGGGCCACAATTGAGTTGCTGAGCTCCAGAGGGCCCTTCCTCAGTAGGGGATGTCGTTTTGATAGTACTGGATCATGTCATAGGTCCGGCTCCTAGAAGGTAAGGGGTGGCAAGAGTGAAAGTGAGGGTGAAAACTGTAACTATGCTTGCTGAGAAAGATATATTCTAACTATAGTCACTACTGTAATGCAAACTCACTAAAGCAAGGCCATCTCAGAAAGCCCTGCCAAATCTCATAAAGGTATAAAAATGAGAGTAAACTCCTGTTGGATGCTTTTCAAGGTGATTTGAATCCCTTGAAGCCACCAGCAATAAAGGTGATTTTGCTTCTACTCAGTGTGGTCTGTCCAGAGACATGCCACATTCTGCTCCCCAGCCTCTTTTCACTGACTTGGCGGTGCTGCTGGATGCTTCTCTCCCTGGGTGTTCCCTGCATCCACCTTGAACAACCACCTGTTTCTCCACTGTGTCTCCAGCCTCATATACCTGCCTGAACTGCCCTGGCCCTTCCCTTCTTAGGGGTGGGTTCTCCACTTCTCCCAGGCTCAACCATCGGAGTGTCCTGTAACACAGCCTGTGGCCCCAGCCTCCTTTGCCCTATCTTTAGGGGATCCCTCTGACAGCCCCCGACTTCACCCACCTGCTGGAGTCTCTTCCTCCTGTTACCTCAAAGCCATCTCTGACTCTCACCCACATTAACCCCTCAGACTGGGCTCTGCCTTTTAACGTCTGCATCCAGCCCTCCTCTCGGGCTCCTCTTACATCCCCTCATGCCTACCAGAGCAATGTCCCCACCATGCCTCCTACACTATTGCTCCCTTGCTGCTCCTCAGGGACCTGTGTACCTGGAACTCCTGGACCCCAGGTGGGCACAGCTTCCTAACTTCAGCCTCTTCACGGTGTTCACCTTAGCATTCCCCCAGCCCCTCAAAATCAGCACTTGTTCCCCCAAAACACCCATGAGAGAAGTGGCTTGGGGACTCCAAGACCCCTAATGCCTGTGCAGGGTAGGTAAGTGTGGGGAAAGAAGGGCAGGTGAGATGACTTGCCTGTTGCTAAGGAAGCAATTCTGAATGACCTTCATGATGAAATTCGCAGCCTCTCGCTCAGTCATGTTGGGACTAAATCTGTGCCTGGGGAAAGACCAAGCAGGGGTGTTTCTGGCTACTATCACCTAACCCAGGCCATCTTGAGTCAGGTGGTCCTGCCTGTGCACGGAACTTCTGCATTTGGGAGTATGTTTATCTGAGGGCTGTGTCCTGAAAATGTACCCCCCAGAATCCAAAAGCTAGGGATGGTGTTCCCAATTATCTCCTGGGCCCAGGTGGCCCCATGGCTAGGGAGGAGGGAGCTGAGCCACTGCAGCCCCAGGGTTTAGGGCTGGTTTGTTATCCTCAAGGACCTAAAGGATGGGTACACATGTCCTCAGCATGGCCAGGAGAAGCTAGGATATCCCACCAAGAAACACCATTACTGGGGTGCCAAGGCAGTGACAGTCCAAAGGTTCCCATTTTGGGTGAGGCCTCAGCCAGTAGCTGTCCCTCAAATGTCCTGTGTATCTGCTGAGGAACCTACTTTAAGAGCTTGATTGTCTGGCCACGGAAGCAGGGCAGGCCTGTGTCCAACATGAGAGTGACCAGAGAGACTACTGCATCCATGTAGGGCCTGTGGAGAGATGGGAAAGGAAAGGGTAATCCCGGGCCCAGCTGCCTCCGACAGCCTCCTGCTGGACGTCCCTCCATGGCAGCCTTTGTTGCATACAATCTGCTGTCGAGTGTTACCACTGCTGTGTGCCCTTGGCCAGGTGACACATCATATAAACTAGGGCAATGCACATCTTTAGCATGCAGATTGGAGGGTGGCAAGTGGTCAGGCTATGAAGGGTGAATGTGATGCCAAGAAGGAGCCTGAGGCTGAGGCTGAGAAGAGAATGCGGACTACGGGTAGAGATGCAGGGTGATGGAAGTTGGTACAAGTGAACAGAGAGAGAGGTGGCCAGAAGGTAAGGTCTGGGTTCCCTTCTCCTTGCCAACCTCTGAGGGGCTGTCCACCCTGTGGCCCTCCCCTGTCACCCCAGGACTCACCGCACAGCCAGGTAGCCACGGACACACATTTCCATGAACCACTTGAATGGTGTGGCCTCCATCTTGCCTCCCATGATCATCACCATCTCATCTGTCAGCTTGATGTCAGGTTCCCACCCCAGGTTGCCACCTGGTGAGCTTTCAAACATGAAGCCAAAGTCTGTAAAACCCCAAGATGGAGGTGTGAGGGCAAGCAAAGATAGCATGGTCTCTAATCAAGGAGCAGAAGAGGATTTAAGATCCTCACAAGCAGGCCATGGGCCATATTTTCTTGGAGACAGTATGGGAGCAGCAGGCAGAAGAAAAAGAGCTGGAAGTAGAGCCAGGTGCCAGGATGGAGCAGAGAGGCAGCCTGAGCCTGGACAATCCCAGCTCCGTGGGCTCCAGCTTCTGACCCAGAACTCTGCTGCCACTCTCATCCCCAGCTTCCTGCCCCAGGACAGCCTGGTGGCAAGCTGGTTGGACCTCAGAGCTGGATGTGAATGCCTACCCTGACCCTCTTGCCTGGGTGCCACCCCCCACCTGTAGGGTGAAGGGAGAGGGGATGGCACTGTGGCCTGGCTGACCGATGTGGATGATGTGGCCCTTCTTGTCCAGCATGATGTTGCCGTTGTGCCTGTCCTTGATCTGCAGCAGGAACAGCAGGAGGCTGTAGGCGGCCATGCTTCGGATAAAGTTGTAGCGTGCCTGTGTATAGAAAGCTGTGGGCTCACAATGGCTCTGGCAGGGGGGTGCTGGTGGGGGGAGCTTTCTCTCTGGCTTTGCCCCAAGGCCTGTAGGTGCTCTCCCCAGCTGTGGCCACCCTGGAAGCAGAGCTTGGTGGTATCAGGGGTACAGGGGAAGCAGGCTCTTCCTCCTGTATTCAGGGTTTGTTTTCTCCTGGGAAGTCCAGCTCTAGGCTCCTGTGATACCCAGGGAAAGTGACCTGGTTTTATCCTCTTAACCTAAGATTCTGAAAAGCAGAAGGGAGAAAGCAGGTGCTGACCAACAGGTGGTGAGAGGGGTGCGACCAGAGGACAAGCAAGCCTGGGGCTAAGGCTCTATCCACTCCCTACCTGCTGGAAGGCCAAGGTAGACTCATCCCCATACTGGCGGGTGAAGTAGTCATACATGCCGAAGTCTGTCTGGCGGCCAAGCTGGTCTCGGGAGGTGCAGTCAGGGATGCACTCAATCACCCCACACTAGGGAAGGGTGGAGGAAAGTGACTTGGGCTTCCTGCGAGGTGGGAGGCACTGAGAGGTTCCTGCTGGGCTCCTGCTCAGGAAACTTACCCCAGGGGCGGTGGCCACTACACGGTAGGGAAAAACAAAAAGGTCCAGGCCGACCAACTGGAAGATATTCTTGAAGAGGTCGATGATTTGCAGGGCCAGCATGTCCTGGGAACCAGAGAAGTATGGGATCCACTGACCTCCCCTCTGCACCTGGCCCATAAAACTGCCACAGGCCCTGGAGGCTCACCCCTGGCAAAGGCTGAGTGGCCAGGGAAGGAAAGGGTAGGGGCCAAGAGTCTGGAAGGTCTTGCCTCTCTACATCTGGGGCTGTGCTGGGTGTGTGGCAGTGCTGCCTGGAGGGCATGAGAGGAGGGCACTGCCCTGCCTCAGGGCTCCTCCCTCTGACACTGGAGGTAGAGCAGGGAGGGTGGGTGGAGCAGGGAGGGTGGCTGGAACGAGAGGCCTCTGGGTTTGGCAGAAGCCTTAGTTTACTCCATAAATACCTGAACCAAACGAGGGGAAGCAAAGATTCATGTTTTTGCATGTGAGGTTCCCCTCTTTGGTGTGCTTGGAGCCTGACCCTAAGCCTGCTCTGTTACCTGCCGGCAGTCGTCCCCCACTTTGAAGATGGCTGCCTGCCAACAGATCTTCTGGCCGTCGGCCTCCTGACTGAGGCCCTCATCCTCGGAGTCAGAGCACCGCAGACCTGTGGGTGGGGCAGAGAGGTCACTTGTCTGCCGGAAGACAGCGAGATGCCTTGTGATAGTTCACTGTAAGCCCTGTTCATGTTCCTAGAAAGAACTCCAGGATTCTTGGGAACCACTTCTACAAAGTTTCTGGGGATCAACAAGAGGCCTTAGAAGGCCTAGGAAATGTCATGGGTGGTGGGATTACTGAGCCAGGAGTCTTAAGAACATTTTGGTTTAAATTGAACTAAAAAACAAGAGCCCTACTTTTTTTTTTTCCTTTTGCAGTACTGAGGATTGATCCCAGGCCTTCATATTGAGCTGCATCCCATTCCAGTACTAGGGATCGAACCCAGGATGTTTCCATTGAGCTGTATCCCCAACTCTGTTTTTAAACCTTTTTTTACATTGACACAGGATCTCGCTAAATTGGTCAAGCTAGGCTCAAATGTGTCATCTTCATCAGCCTCCCAGAATGCTAAGATTACAGGCATACACTACTATTTTGGAAACAGATGTAATCAAGTTAAAGATAAGGTCATCCTTATAACAAGATGGAAATTGGGATACAGACCCACAGGGGAAAAGGACATGTGGCGAGAGAGGCTGAGGCCTAGGTGATGCAGTGTGAGCCAAGGAACACCAGGGCTGCTGGTAACCATCAAAAGCTGAAAGAGGCAAGGAAGGATCCTGCCTCCGAGCCATGGCCCTGCTGACAGCCTAACGTTGGATTTCTGGCCCCCAGGAATACTTAGATTCCTATTGTTGAGGCTGTCCGACCCATGCTCATTTTTGTGGTGGCCCCAGCAAACGAGCAAGCCCCACAAAGGCCCAGACCATTTAGCCTCACGAAGGGGCCTCCTGGACACAAGCTCCTTGCCATCTCAAAGGAGAGGTGAGACTGACAGTAGGTAGATGGACAGACACCGTCTTTTACAGGGAGCTGGTGATAAACTGTGCCAAAAGAAACAAATTATCAAGGAAAGCATTCTAGATCTCAAACTAAAGCAGAATTCGTCACTGACCTTCTTTTTCAAGTTCACTGACTCCACATCGTTTCACCTTAAATTTGGCCAGATACGGGGCTTTTGCAGCACTAAAACAGAGAGAACACAGCACTCATGATACAGGATATAAAGCCTCCCAAGTAGGACTGCAGATCAGGGACTCACCTCTGCATGGGTGTCCCTGACTTGTAGTCAATGTCTAGCACAATGGCCTCAGGGTTGCTGGGCAGGTAGCAGCCTGTGCAGGGACAGAGGGGAGGCAAAGGGTGACCATGTGTGACCAAGAAAGAACCCACAACCAGTTCCCAATGTAGACTTTACATGCAGAGTTCACCCTTTAGTCACATTGCTCCCACAGGGGCCTCTGCTCCTCCTTTAAGACACCAGTGACTTTACTGTGGATAGAATGGGTCCATCCCCCCTTGGCTCTGTGATGGTTCAGGATTCTCCTGGACCAAACAAAGCCACCAATCCTCTCTAAGAGGATATGCTGAACCTTAGTCTCACAGACAATGCCTTGCTGTTCCTCAGTGGTGGGGGGCCTGCCTCTGCCCACCCCATCATGCCTTCCATTCCCCCTCCAGTTTTGAGCTTGCCTCATAACTGGGGCTCCCCTTCCTCAGTAAATGCATCCAGTAAGAGGACTAGAGGAAGTCCTTTCCTGTGGCATCAGGAGCCCAAGGGACCGTGTGTGCGTGTGTGTGTGTGTGTGTGTGTGTGTGTGTGTGTGTGTGTGTGTGTGTGTCTGGCCAGGCTCTTTGTCTCTACGCCTGCCCCACGCTACCCAGGGAAGGCTGTGACTCCCATCCCGTCTTGCTGGCCTCCCAAGGCTGCCTGCTTACCTGGCTGTACCTTAACTTCAGACAGGGCGGACAGACATGCCTTCTTTCTCTCATCGCCTTTAGGGTAGGGCCTGAGAAACAAGACAGAAATGCTTTTCTCTTTCTCCTGCAGGAAATACCCTCTGGGATTCCAGTCTGGATTCCTTCTCCATTTCTCTCTTCCCAATTCCAGGTACTCCTGGCTTTATCAGGCTGAGGTTGTCAGGAAACCATATGCATCAGTGGCTGCCCCAGGCTCTTCACTAAGGGGGTAAAGTGGAGCTATTTTCAGGCTCTGCCCCTTGCCCATGTGCAGTGGGTGTGTGCTGCTACCTGAGGTAACGGGGGGACAGACAGTTGTGAGGACTGACAGTTCTGGGCTCAAATTCTATCTCTGTAATTTACTTGCTCCATTACTTTGGGCAGGGCTCTCACACATCCTGCCTTAGGCTGAGGATGGCACTGGGTGACTGGAGTCATGTGCTCGTCTCATGATGCCCAGGAAACACTATCTCCTCACTTTTGTTTGGATCTGGAATGGCCCCCAAAGGCCCATGTGTTAGTCTTGATCCTCAGCTTGGTGCTGCTGGAAGGTGGTGGAGACCTATAAGAGGAGGGGCCTAGTGGAAGAGTTGAGGTCACTAAGGCATCCCTTTAAGGGAGACTGTGGGACACCAGTCTGTCTAATTCTAAGCTACCAGGAGATGGGCAGCTTCCTCTGGTATGTGCTTCCCCCATGATGTGCTGCCTCACCACAGGCCAAAGAGTAACAGGGCCTCCTGACTATGGACTGAAACCTTTAACACTATCAGCCAAAATAAACTTTTTCTTTTTTGGGGTCTTGCACACCCTAAGCACATGCTCTACCACTGACTATGCTCTACCCCAAGCCCCTCTCCTCTTTAAGTTGATTATCCCAGGTATCCTGTTACAGTGAGGCAAACCTAACATACTTCCCCAACCTTTTGTCTTTATGGGATAGAAGCTGCCAGTATTGCTGTTCTGCTCAGCGACCAGCCTAGGAAAGGGACACCGGAGACATGGTTGGGCCTCGTGGAGACCAAGATAGGAGCAGCCCGCACATTGGAGACAGCCTGGAAAGCAAGGCTTAAAAACACAGTGCTTAGAGCCCCAATGCCTGGGCCACATGGGCATGTGGTCAATGTTTACGATTCCAGGGCCCCCATCCCATACATATGGACAATGCCACCGACAACCAAGCATGGGATCAAATCCACATGTATTGAGTGTCCAGGCCAATAGTGATCAGGACTGTGGGCGTCTGGTTTTCCAGAGTACAAGGAAGGGAGAGTAGCCTAACCGTGGGAGAAGGTGGGGAATGAAACAAAGATGTGTTTCCTTAAAGGGGATGGGTGTGCATGCTTGAATGACCCAGAACAGAGCTCTCCAACCCTGGCTGTGCATGTGAATCAGCAGAGGCCTCATCAGAGGAACTCCTGCTCAGCTGGTTGGGGTGGGAGGCGAGGACAGGAACAGGTATTTTTAAAGCTCCCTAGGCAATTCTAACAAGGACAGGGACAGTTATGAGATCCCTGGAGATGGTTTCTGAAGCACTGCCACTTACTTGATGATTGCTGACACATTGGTGATCTTATTAAAGAAATCAAATTCTCGCTGGTAGAAATCCTTTGCTGGACCCGACAGGGAGCCTGTGATCTCTTCCACTAACTGTTCCAGGAGGTCGCCAATGTCCGCTGAGGAGGAGACAAAGAGGCTGGGTCCCTGTGGCTGCCACAGGGGGCCTCAGGGGAATCCATATGTTTGCCACTCAGGCTGGAGGCCTCCTAGCACCCACATGGTGGTGTGTAGAATACTCTGTGGATGGGTATGAGGCTGCCATATGCTATCATCACCCTCACTGTTGACACTGCCATACTGGTAGAAAAGATGCCAGGGCCCAAGTGGAGCTCTAGGCAGGGGGAAGTGCCCCAGTGGTCACAAATTCCTCACTGCTGTGTACTTGCAAAAAAAAAAAAAAAGCCAGTGTCACTTGAGCACATCCCTGGAGAAGCAATACAAATTAATTTTATTAAACTCTACCCTGAGGACTTGTCATTTTAGTATTTGTGTGATGAAACAGGATGCACACACAGTGCTCCTCCTAGATTTAAAGCCCACATGTCCTGAGAAGCACCAGGCAACTGACATTCAAGCTGAACTCACCCCTTTTTTTCACTGAACATCATTTTCTCCCTCCCCCCTTTTCTCTCCCTCTAGGACTGGCAGCATAGTAGGCTTGCTTACACTAGCATCACAAGTACCTGAAGAGTGTGTTGTGCTACAATGTTAAGACATCACTAGGTGATAGGAGGTTTAAGCTCAATTATTTTCATACAGGATCACTGTCGTATATGTGGACTGTCATTGACAGAACTGTTATGGGACACATGAGAGTAATGTATAATGAAATGTGTTAACATTTCAAAGATTTGGATAACTCACTGATCTATATTTTTATAAATGACCACTGTTTGGTGTTACAAAAGCCTGCCCAGGACTGGAGGTGTCACTCATTGGTAAAGCATTTAGCTAGCATGTTTGAGGCCCTGAGTTCCATCCCCAGCACTACCACCAGACCACCAAACCACAAAAGCCTGCTTGGGTACAACTGGAAGGAAAACCAAAGGATCTGAATAGGACACAGCACAAAGAGCTCCCAAATGATTTTTCAGATGCCTCATTGTTGTTAACCTTTAACAAACTACAATTTGTGGGGCCTGGTGTTGAATCAATATCTACAGTAACCTCTAAGACTACTAAAATACTCCCCTTTTCCAACTGCATGCCTGTGTGAAGCTGAATTTCCTTCCTTATATTTCCTACAATTTTTCAACCAGAACAACATACAGAACTTCAACAGTTTTACAGCAGAAGCAGAGTGAGAATTCAGCTGTTTTCTATTAAGCCAGACCGGGAGAAGGGGGGCACTTGTGAAAACAGCAATGCTATTTTATAGCAATGCTATTCTTCTAGATGTCTTCTCAATTTGGGGGGGAAATTTTCATAAGAAATATTTACGTTAACTTGTAATGAATAGACTTAGCTTTTTAAAATTACTCATTTTAATTGTTAATCCTAGTGAACATTGATAGATAGCTAATGCCCACATAAACCAAGACTCTTTGAGGGTCTCAATAGTTTTAAGAGTGTGAGGGGGCCCAGAGGTTACCCTGAGAATCACTGTGCACTGCCCTTCCTCACAGAGTCACAGGCTGTATCAGACCCAGGATTATTGACACTGTGATGGCACAAGTATCTCCCCAGCAGGGGACTCACACATTTGGGTGCTGCAGGATGACACCTAGATGGCATGTACAAAGGCTGTTACATGGTAAGAAATGCCTTACCAAAGGCTGGGAAGCACAATTCACCAGGGATCTAGAGACCACAGAAGGCCCAGGCCAGCTGCTGAAGGTGCTGAAGATTGGGAGAGAGGCCTGAGGAAAAAGGACAAAATACTCACGATCTTTCTGGTGTCCCTCTTCATCTAGGTAGATGTTAGTTTTCATGTTCCAGATAAACTGGTGCGCCAGAAGCTGGGATCTAGACGCTGCCCACAGAATATACTCGCGTACATAGCCCATCTGCAGGAGAGCAAAGTCCCTGTTAGCCTGGGCTCGGGGTCCCCTCTCTTCCAGGTCAGATCCCTTCTAACTGGCACAGGAGCTAACTCCCAGGAGTGCTTGGCTATGTGGCTCTTTCTGTGTGGGTGACCTCTCCAGGATTCATGGCAAGTCCAGCCCAGGGGCAAGCCAAGTTCCACCTAGATGGCTGGGACCCAAGGGGGTGAGGGCCCCAATAGAGGGCTGAGTCAGTGTTTGTCTCCTTGACTTCCTTCTCCTGGATTTAAGAATGACTCTCAAACCAATTTCTGTCCTTTGGAAATACAAGAAGCTCATTTGTGGACCGGGGATTTAGCTCAGTGGTTCCAGCGCCTGCCTCACAAGTGTAAGGTCCTGAGTTTGATTCCCGGTACAAAAAAAAAAAAAAGCTCATTTGTAAGCAAGTTGTTTAGAACAATGTTAGGTGACAGACGGGTTCTAGAAAGCTCTATTTAATGCAGAGCTACTTCTTGCAGAAGTTAATATACTGATGGTCACTATCCTAAGGACCTCTCCTCTTTTTCCTTTTTAGTTATTTCCCACCACTCATCTGCTAACCTCAGTGTTCTGTTTTTATTTTTCTTCATACTAAAAATATTGGGTACTAACTATATTAACAAATTACCTTTTGTCCCGGGCACATTTTCCACTGGGGACATACAATTAGATGAAACCCAGTACTGAGCTGTACCCTCAGCCCTTTTCATTTATTTGTTTTTATTTTGGGATAAGGTCCTGCTAAGTTTCCCAGGCTGGCCTCAAACTTCTTATCCTCCTGCCTCAGCCTCCAGAGTAGCTGGAATACAGGCATGTGTATTCCACACCTGGCAGGTAACTCCAGTTTTAATGATCATGCCCTAGGTTTAAAAAGGAGGGCTGGCTTCTCAGGGAAGATTCCCAGAGGAGAGGCCTCTCTTTCTTTGCAGTACTTTGTGGCCACCCATCTGGTATAGTATTCCTTCGATGTTCCCAATGTGGACGGTAACTAGCTTATCTCCCAATTTTAATCCAGCAGATAGATCCAAAGGTAAACCGAAATATTCAATCTGTAGTGCTTTTAGATACAAGCTTGTTTTTTTTGGTACCGGAGATCGAACTCGGGTCCTTGTGCTTCCGCAGCAGGTGGCGAAACCACTGAGCTAAATCCCCAGCCCACAAGTTTGTTTTATAATAAAAACAATGACAGAATTCCAAAGCCAATATACTACATGTGGTATATATTTGCCACTTCCATGCTATTCTTTCTTGGCCATTTCATTAGTTTTGTTTTTTTTATTTTTTAAAGACTGTGTCTTGCTATGTTTCCCAGACTGGCCTCAAACTCCTGGGGTTAAATGATCCTCCTGCCTCAGCCCCAAAGTAGATGGGTCTTATAGGCTTAGGACACCATGCCCAGATCTATTCTTCCTCGTTAGAAAAACAAGTGTAAGTAAATATGTATATGTATTTATAGCTGCACAGGTATTCTCTAAAAATGGGGGAAAAAATAAATAAAGCTAGCTGAGTCTTGAGTTGGTATAACCACAAAGAATTCTTTGACACAAAATCTAATTGTATGTCCACAATGGGAAATACAGCATGCTAAGGACAAAATAGCAAAATTATCCAAGCCAGTTTTTGGCACTCATACTGGTAAGTAACAACATCAACACTGCTACTTTCAAACTACTAATTACTACAAAAAAAATAACATGTTAATGTAGTTAGCACTCAATATTTTCAGTGTTAAAATACTCAAACATAGAATGAAATATAGTTTTTTTTAAAAAAACCACCCTGTTATCCTACATCTGAAGTGGGAGCATCAGTATGATCTCGATGCACTTTTCTAGGCTGGAAAGGCTTGGAGAGGAGGACAACTCAGTGGCAGTGAGCATCTCAGCATGCAGATTAAGGCATCTCTGTAACAACTCCCACTAAAATGAACCAGAACTCTTCGCAAACTTGGTTGGTTGATTCTAGGTCTGTGGCAGAAAAACAGTAAGAACCTGGAATATCTTATTCTGGAAAGCAAGGAGACACTCAAAGACTAAAGACCAAAGAGCAGAGCAGACAATCTGAGGAGGTTACCTGCAGTTGGAAAGATACACATCAGAAAAGAGTAACTGGGACTTTGGGTGTAGCTCAGTGGTAGAGCACTTGCCTAGCACAGGTGTGATCCCCCAGCAGCACAAAACAAACAATAGTGGGCTAACAGACACTGAAGGTGTCCAAATCCACAAGTTTATAATGCTATTTGGAAAAAACAAACAAACACCTCATTGATCACCTTTGGATAATGCTAAAGAATTAACTTATTATTTTGAAAACTAGAAAATAAAATACAATTTTCAATGTATGTATTGTTTTGGGGGATTGAACCCAGGGCCTTCACACTGAGCTACTCCAGCCTTTTTTATTTTGAGATAGGATCTCAATAAGTTGCTAAGTTGCCAAGGCTGGGCTTGAACTTCCAATCCTCCTGCCTCTGCCTCCTAGAGTACAGGGATTTAAAGGTGTGTACCACTACAACTGGCAAGATAGATTTATTGATTTATGATTTACATAGCAACTCATAAAATATAGGTGAGAAAAAAAGAAACTGCAGCCTACCTACACTAACTGCAGCCACCTGAGCCCACATGTGCTCAGTGCAGACTGCACATGTGACCATTTTCTGTTGGTTCACATGGAGACCCTGGGCACTGGCACCTGCTCCCCTCTTCCTCTGGATCAGGCCCTTCTGCTAGGCCCATATAGAAGCATAGTGCTAAGCAGTGAAGATGGAACATGGTTGGTAAAGGGGACAGGAGGGAAAGGGAGACAGCTTCCTGCGGACAAGGTGCTTCGTGGCGGTCCCACAAGCGTTGGCATCAGAGCTAGGGGCCCAGGAGGTGAATGTGGCTCCACATGTGTCATTGCTCAGATTGGAGGGTTGGCAGCCACCTAGCTGGGGCAACAAGTGGTTCTACAAGACCTTTTAATAAAGGAGAGAGGTTGACTGCAGCTGTAGAAGCTCTTTGGTCTCTATAACCTCGATGGAGCACCATGCCATTCGCTGGGAAGGACATCCAGCCCCAGGGATCATACCCACTGTGGCTAATGCAAGCAGTGAGAGCCAGCCTGCCTGGGGGAGAGGAAGCTGAGGCACAATGTGGGGAGTATGGTGCCCACTGAAGCTAGGGCTGAGAGCTCCCCAGGGTTGGCAGGTGTGGGCTCCTGGTTGTGATCACACTGGCAGGTGATTCTGTGCCATGCCCAGAGCTACACACTTTATGTGCATGTGCTTTTTCACGAGCTGCACTGTACTCTGCAAATTTACTTCTTGAAGTACCTCAGAATGTGACTGTTTGGAGACAGGGTCTTTAAAGGGGTAATTAAGAAAAAAATGAAGCCAGGTATGATGGCACCCAGTTGTAATCCCAGTGTTCTGGGAGGCTGGGGCAGGAAGATTCCAAGTTCAAGCCCAAACTGGGCAATTTAGCAACAAAATTTTTTAAAAGGGCTAGGAATGTATCTCAATCCAAACGCCCTGGGTTCAATCCCCAGCATCTCTTAAAAAAAAAAAAAAGGTCATTAGGGTGGGTCCTAATCCAGGATGACTGGAGTCCTCCTAAGAGATCAGGATGAAGACACACAGATGGAACATCATGTGAAGACAAAGGGAGAAGATGCCACCTGCGAGCCAAGGAAGAAACCAGCCCTGCTGACACCTTGATCTTAGACTTCCAGCCCCAGATTTGTGTGCAAATTAATGACTACTTGCTCTGTGGTGCTTTGCTTTGGCAGCCCAAGTAACTAATACATACATCATCTTGTCTAATCCTCACCTCTACCCAGTGGAAAGACAAGGAAATCTGGTTCAGGGAATTTATGTGGCCTGAAAACAGGCTGCCTACTCTGAGGAAAGGGCTGTCAAAGCTCCAGAGCCCACTCACTCTACACAGCCTGACTGGGCCTCGGGGTGGGACAATAGGAGCACAAGGACTGTAGTTATGGCTGAGCAGCCCTGCTCCTAAGGGAAATCCCACAGAGCCTGTGACAGCTAGGGACCAGGTTGGGTGTCCAGGGCAGGAATGTGCACAGCTGCAGGAGGGCAGAAGATGGCTTGTGTCAGCACAGCCTTACCTTGTCATACCTGAGGGCCTGCACGATCTGGGGGATGTAGAACAGGATGGCATCCTGCACAAGAGAAAAAAGGACTGTAAACCTTAAGGTTAGAACAGTCAACACAATTGGTCTAGAGCGGTGATGGTGAACCTTTAAGAGCTTTCAGTGTTAAACAGCCAGCTGCAGCACATGTGCCATAGGTTCACCACTACTGGTTCAGGGCCCTATTCAGTACACAGTGTCAGACACTAGGACCTGTCCCTGCTTCTGCGTACTCCACAGGATGCTGCCCTCCTCAGTACACCCCAGCAGGACTAAGAACTGGGAAAGGCCTAAAGGATGGCAAGGAAAGTGACCAATGCCTTGAAACATGAGGATGGTAAAAGGCAGAAGAAATAAGACTCCCTCATTTACAAGGAGAGGAATCCACCTCAGGGAAATGGGCTGAAGGTTAGAGCAGAGGCCCTGGGCTATAGTGCCTGAGACTCCAGAACATTCTACAGACCTTTCCTCCGCTGGTCACGGTGGGTTGACCCTCAAGAGTTCACTGTTGGAACCAGGTATGATGGCACATGCCTACAATCCCAGCACTCTGGGACACTAAGGGAGGAGGATTGCAAGTTTGAGCCCAGCCTGGGAAACTTAGCAAGACCCTCAAAATTTTTTTAAAAGGGACTGGTATGCAGCTTAGTGCAGAAGCCTTGGACTCAATATCTACTACCCAGAGGAAAAAATGTATTTGCTGTTGGGTAAGAGGCATAGGTGCCGTGGGAAGTTGCTCACTTCTGGAACCAAACTCAAGTAAACTTTATTTAACCCGTAACAAAAGCTAAAAAACAAGTATGACTAGAAAACACAGCTGAATTAGAACTAAATCTATCTTCTACAACTACTTGAAGAAAAATGAGGAATGAAGACATATTCTAGGATGGACAGGCACAGTCGGGTCCCTCCCAGCTCCCACAACGAAGCTGTGTCTTCTCTCTCCACTGAACAGTGCTACCCGAGGCTCACCGGGGGGAAGGACCGCAGGACTTTCACCCCGTACTGTGCTGTGAGAGGGTGTGGAGGGTACATGCTGGAGAAGTAGGAGAGGCCCGTGGGTGGATCTGTGGGTGCCCAGCATAGCACATGGCTGAGCTCTGGAGCATCGGCATCGATGGTGTGCCAGGTCACAAGGAACTAGGGAGAAAGAGGGGAGATGAGTGGCTCAGGCCGTCCCTGGGGCCTGGCTGGGGATATCCAGCCCATGGCACGAATTACAAGGACGGACATAAAAAGTGATAATCACAACCCATTTAGAACTGCAGAAAATGTTTCTCGTGCACTATGTTATAGTGTAATTTCAATTAGGTTAAAGTACATTAAAATTTTCCTACCATAAGCATAATAAATGCTACATATTAGAAATGAAAAATGCAGGAAGTTAAAATACTTCAGCCCTGAGGTCACCTGGGCGCTGTTTCTGCCTGAATCTGGTGTCCAGGCATCCTGGGCTGAGTTCTAGATTTGGTTTGCACCTAGACCAGGTGGGGGCTACATTACCTTAATAGCTTCAGGGACATCACTAACAGCTCCAGGGTCCAACCGAACAAGACGGGTCACTTCACTCCCAATGGCTTCTGTGTTCTTGAACCTACAGCACACAGAGGTATGGGCAGGGTGGCCTTAGCAGCAGACATTCCCTCACTGCCAGGGAAGGAGGAGGGAAATACTGAACTGGAGGGATTCAGAGCCTTCTCAGTGACATCTAAATGTTCTCTGCTACTGATACATTGGTCTGAACACAAGTGTTTGAAAAAGAATTGCATTAATAGGTCAACTATGAGGAAATGCCAGAAATTTCTTAAACAGGAATTAACCTATGCTCAGTATTTAAAGGGCCTCTTTATAAAGTCCTTGTTTTTAGAACCCTGCCTTTTACTCCTTTCCAGTTCTGTACCCCCTTACCCTGGCTGTTTACACAGTCCCTCCTCATGTTAGTGTCTTTTTTTCTAGTTTTTTTGGAGACAAGGACTCGCTATATAGTCCAGGCTGGCCTTGATCTCACTGTGTAGATTGAACTTGCAATGATTCTCCTGCCTCAACCTCTTTTTTTTTTTTTGGTACCGGGGATCGAACTCGGGTCCTTGTGGTTGTGCAGCAGGCAGCGAAACCTCTGAGCTAAATCCCTGGGCTTGCCTCAACCTCTTGAGTGCTGGGATTACAGGCATGTGCCACAACACCTGGTATCAGGTCAATGTTTTAGTCCACAGTCCAAGGTCACAACACACCTCACCTGGTGAAAGGGCAAACATGAGTTTGCAGGTGTTACTGCCCCCAAGCTAATGCAAGGAAGACTTTTCATAAGCACTGTGCTTTGAAACAATACAAGAGAATTGCTCTATGGTTCTGCTCCTGAGGGTCAAATAGGCACAGTAGGAAAAAGCAAAGAGGCCAATTTGAGCTTCCAGTGAAGAAATATCTGCTTCAGATGCATCCACAGGGGTTGGGGGACTGTCTACAGGAACTGTCATGGTGGCCTCTGCAGTCCCTCTAGCTACTATCAGACTAAGAATTTTGTCCCTGTGGAGCCTCCACAGGACAGCTCACAGGACACTATAGCTATAGCACAAGACTCCTCTGAGTAGCCTGTACTGAAAGATAACTTCCAGGAAGAAATCCAAACCCTCAGCCTGTTTCTGCAGCCTGTCTCCCTGGAGCAGTAACATTCATGAATTGATTGTGGCCCTGAAATCACTCTGACATTACTTCCTCAGGACTCTGACAAGAGCAAAAGGGTCACTATAATCTCTGCACTGAGTGAGTGTCTTGGTTAGAAGACTGGCCTGTCTGATGACTTTCCAAATGTCTCAGTGGGGGCCACATTATGCTCCTCAGCAAATAGGACCCAACCAGCAGGGCCCTACACTAGACCTCTAAGGAGTCTGGGGTGACCCAAGGACCCACCTGGCTGGCAGCTGGACGGCCAAATGAGGAGAGATGCTCCAGGCAAGGTTCACATTGTCTTTCCACTGTTTCTCACTTAGGCTGATGTACTTGGACCTCCAGTTGGCTACGCTGTTCTCTCCAGCCTGGTCCAGCTCCAGCTCTGGGGCTGACAGCGGGTTGTACCAAGTGATGAGACGCTCTATCTCAGTAGCCTGGTGAGACCAGACATAATGCCCAATGCACCTTCTGCAGGTCCCCACATGCTACCCCTGCCCCCGGGTGCTGTGTTGGCACACAGCACGCAGTGACTGCAGCCATGGGCCTTACCAGCAGGGACAGCAGCAGTGTCCTGCGCTTCATGTAGTACTTGTGGAGCTGGGAGCCTCGGTTGGTTTTCTTAGACATCCCTAGGGAGGAAGCACAAAGCATGGGTGTGGTCTCTGGAGGTCACCTAACTGTCCCATGTTTCTAGAACCTAAAAGAAGCTTTTGGTTCCACTATCTGAGAATTCACCAGGTCACCAGAATGGGGACTCAGATGTGACAGACATATAAGCAAACCTCCCACCAACCTGACTTTTTGGAAATGGTTGACATGCCACTGGACAAGGGATAGGTGTTGATCCAGCCTTGTGTGGCCTGTTGCCGAGAGCCCACAGTTATGTCCAGGTTGCTCCGGGTATCCTGGTTATCTGCAGGCAAACACATCATTGATTTTCGGATGCAGCTCAAGAAATGGCATCCCAAACAGAAACCTGAATTTTCACCAGACATAAGGCACATTTTGCAGCATCAGAGGACTGCAGAATAAACATTCCAGACAGCAAGTTTTTCAAACACCTGACACGTTTTATTCTAACCATTCTAGACGGAAATATTTCTAAAATTTATTATATTTCTGGTGGCCTTCACACTACAATAAAACAAATACAGTGATACCTCAGTTCACAAACTTAGTTCTTTCCATAATTCTGGTTGTAAACCAAACTGGATGAAAGCTGAATCATATTCAACATATTCAATGTTGGCCTTATGGAGAGATTTGATTCAGTTCACAATCAATTCAGTCTGTGGCCAGAATTGTGGAAAGAATTAAGATTGTGAACCAAGGTACTACTGTACCATTATTCTTTTCTCTCTTTCCTGGTCCCCCGGTACTCGGGATTGACCCTAAGGCCTCCACACTAAGCTATATTCCTAGATGTTTTCTTTTTTCCCCCCTAATTTTCAGACAGGGTTTCACTGAGTTATTAAGTTGCCCACATTGGGCTTTAACTTGTGATCCTCCTGCCTCAGCCTGCCAGAGCTGGCCACCATTCCCAGCTCCATCATTTTCTTTACAGATAGTGGCAATTATCTGATGACCAGCATTGTGTTGTTCATTAATATAACAGTACCCTATATCACGAAATCAACCAATAACAAATGCTGGCGGGGGTGTGGGGAAAGAGAAACACTGCTCCACTGCTGGTGGGAGTGTAGACAGGTGCAACCACTGTGGAAATCAGTATGGAGACACCTCAAAGAACTAGGACTGGAAGTCCCATTTGACCCAGCTATTCCCCTGCTGGGTACCTTCCCCAAAGAATTAAAAGAATCATACCTCAGCGATATATGTGCACCCATGTTTATAGCGGCACAGTTTGTAATAGCTAAAGCTTGGAAACAGCCCAAGGGCCCATCAACTGGAGACTGGATAAAGAAGATGTGGTTTTTTAATAAAATGGAGTATTACTCAGCCATAAAAAATGAGAAATTAGAGACATTTATTGCTAAATGGATGCACACTGAAGCAATACTCTTAAGTGAAATAAATAGGACACACATGTGTAAATACCAAATAGTTTCTCTGGTGTGAAAAACTGAAAGTGTAAATAAGGACTAAAAGGTATAACTGAAAATGTGAAATAGGGAGAAAAGAGGCAAAGAGGAAGGGGAAGTGGGAGGGGTAGGAGAAAGGAAAGAAGGAAATGGAATCAATATGAGAAAATGTAAAAATGGAAACAAAGTCTTTGTAAATAGGGAGGGATGGAGGGGTTGAAGGGAGGGGAGGGGAATGGAGAAAAAATAAGAACCAAGAGAGATTATGTAAAGGTGCAAATTTCCAATTAAAAAAAAAAATATATATATATATAACAGTAGCCTGAGTACCTGTGGGGACAGAATACATGTTTTTGTTGTTGTTCATTTGTTTTTGTTTTTTTCAGATAAGGTCTTGCTAGTTCATGGTGGCCTTAAACTATGTACCCCAGGCTGGCCATGAACTTGCAGCAATCCTCCCGTCTCAGCCTCCTGAGTGCTAGGATTACAGCCACCATGCCTGGCTACAATGGGTTGTTTGTCCCATTTTAAGTGCTTTAGAAAATCACTGTCCCCCAACTCAAAGACAAATATTGCATGTTCTCCCTAATGTGTGGAATCTGAAAAAGATGACAAGTAGAAGACTACTACTGACAAGAGGAAGGGAGTAAGAGGAGGGAGAGGGGTGTCGGGGGGGATGGACATGAGCGAGATTTATTATACACTAGGAAACCCTTCCCCAAAAATGTGAAACTGAGGGGGAGGACAGGGTAAGAAGATGATAACAGCATAGGTGAATATGACCAAAGTATGTTATTTGCATGCATGTATCGCCACAACGAAACTCACTAATCTGCATAAGCCATAAAGTGAAAAAAAAGTATAGTACCTTAAGAAAAAAGTCACTCTGTCTGCTTTTAAATGATTTTTTTCTTTTTCCTAGAAATGAGATGATCAGCTGTGGGTCTGCCTACAGAAACCCCTGTCCTGTCTCCTAATGTATGGTTGTACACAGCTACATGCTCAGAGGAACAGGAATATAGTTTCTGTTTAGATTTCCTTCTAGCAAAAGCTTCAGTGCTTCTCACAGAACACTGTGTTCTCTTGCTCTGGAAAGCTCTTTGTCACTGCTATGCTAAATGTCACTGCTTTCAGAAAGTGACCTGATTCCCCAGCTCTACTGGGACAAGTGGCTATCCCTTAAGGGGAGCACCATGGTCCTCTCTCTGTTACCACCACCTGAATGCCTACCAGATGACAATGGACTGTGCTGTATTCACCTGGGCACTCTGGCCTCAGCTCCATACCATCACATTAGGCACTCAGCAGACGCTGGTGCATACAGGTGGCGTGGAAGAAGTTGCAGTATGAGGTGTCTGCTTATGGTCTCCTATGCTTGTCATGGGCCTCATCCTGGACTGAAGGAGAAATGGTAGCCAGGCAGATGCCGGGTCTCCAATGACATGAATGATGGCCAAGGACAGCACTCAGCTGGGCCCCAGCTCCAACAGAGGTGTCCATAGTGTATCCCTGTCCTGCCTGCTGCCCTCCCAAGCAGCTCCACTGCTGACAGCTATGCTCACCAGGGGGAACGAGCTGGCTGGCTGTCAGGTACTTCTTATCTGAGAACATGGCCGTCCAGAATTTAATCATTATGCTTATGTCTTCACGCAGCCTCTTTTCTCCTTGAGTAGGGAACTTTGGGGGACAACTGCAAACAATCACAGGGGACAAGAGTTGAGTGGAGTCAGTGACCAGATGCCAATTTTATAACACAGCAAGAGGTGGCATAAGTGGTTCCTTAATGTTAAGAGGTTGGCCCAGAACTGGTCATCAGCAACAAAGACCTCACTGATGCCCATGGAAAGTGCAGTGGTTTTAGAGCACCCTCCTGTCCAACACCATCTGCAATGGCTATAGCTTCTGGCTGAGTGGTCTATTTATGGAAGATCATGACAACTGAGCTATGTACAATAACAAAGTTCCAGGCATATTCTCTTTTTCTATCTACTACCACACCTTCACCCCAATTCCCCTACCTCCACACCCAAACTACCCCACCATTGCCCAGACTGGTTTCAAACTCCTAGGCTCAAGCAGTCCTTCCACTTCAGCCCCCTGAGCTGCTGGAAGAACAGGAACACACCAGTGTCCAGTTCCATTTTATCTCTTAAATTAGCTTAACTAAGGGAAAATTGGCATACACCTTCCTGGGAGTCTAAGTACATATACTCATGTGCACACACACAGGCACAGGGCTGAGGATATTAAATCCTGCAGCATCAGGGCTAGTGAACAATAAGGCCAATAAGCATGAGGTCAAACTGTGTCATTCTATGAGTGATCTATCTCCTTCTGTGATAACAGGCCATGGGGATGGGGCTATACCTGGACACACACTCAGCACACATTGGGGCATACCTGAAGTAGTCAAAGGCGGTGGAGTAGATCTTCTCACGAAGCACATTGCGAATGGTTGCATTTGGAACGACATCAGCATGTAGGAGAGACAACCCCAGGGTCAGCAATCTGAGAGAGAGCCCCAGGCCCAGTCAGAGTGGGAAACTTGGCCTAGGCCTGAGCCTCCAGGGGTGCCAGGCACCCAAGTAAAACTCACAGCCCCAGAGATGAGGGTATGTCTCTGGATGGCAGAGCCAAGACAGAAGCATCAGCCAGGCAATTATCAGTCACAGATTTCTTGTACCTGAAAGGTCTCAGGAAAGATTTTATTTTTTGTAACACTGGGAGTCAAACACAGGGATTTGCACATGCTAGGCAAGCAATTTACCACAGAAGTATAGCCTTGCCCAGTCAAGGAGAGATTTCTTCTTCTTCTTCTTCTTTTTTTTTTTTGATAGTACAGGGGATTGAACCCAGGGCCTTTGCACTGAGTTATCATCCCCACCCCCTTTTAACATACATTCATTCATTTATGTTTTTTGAGACAAGCTGGCTTTGAACTCATTATGTACCCCAGGCAGGACTCAAACTCATGGTGATCTTCCTACCACAGCGCCACTATGCACAGCTTAATTTTATTTTTTATCTCGAGACAGGGTCTCACTAAACTGTTAAGTTGCCTAGGCTGGGCTAAAACTTGTGATCCTCCTACCTCTGCCTTCCAGAATGCTGGGATTACAGGTACACACCACAATACCCAGCTAAGACTTATTTATTTATTAAAACTTCACTTTTAATCAGAGAAAAATGAACAACTTGTGTGCTAGTTTGCCTGGGTCAGACACTTTAGCTTTATAAACTACCTGCAGATTAATTTCTGAGGTATAGCCCCTTGCAGGTGTGGCAAAGGGAGAATATTTAATTCAAGTTAAAAAGAAAAATAGTGGGCCAGGGATTTAGCTCAGTGGTTCTGGCGCCTGCCTTGCAAGCGTAAGGTCCCAAGTTCGATCCCCAGTACCAAAAAACCCCCCAAAAAACAAAAGAAAAATAGTGGCACATGCCTATAATTCCTATACTCTGGGAGGTGGAGGCAGGAAGATCACAAATTCCACCCCAACCTGGGAAACTTTAGCGAGACCCTGTCTCAGAATTTAAAAATTTTAAGAGGGGTTCTGGGAACGCAAGTGTGAGGACCTGGGTTCAATCCCTAGTAGCACACACACACAAAAAAACCCAAGAAAATAATTTCTCAAGTACCTAGTCTCTGCTAAGCTAGTTCCTGGGCAAGGTGATGTGAAGGATGGTGGGGAGGAACTATTCCTGTCTGCAGGAAGCTTATAATTCAGGGTGGGTAGAGGAGATCAGGAGTCTCCCTGGTGGGAGAGACACAGAAATCCCACACAAGAAGGACCTAGTTCTAATGGAGCCTCACCCAGAGGGACAGACCCCAGCTGTTGAAAGGTTTGGCAGTGAGATGGCCCTGAAGAGCAGCTTCTTAAGTGGTAGGAGCAGGGTATGGGGGTGGTCTACAGGGAAGTGGTGGTAGGAGCCAGGACTGAGGGTTCTGGAGGATGTAGTGTAACAAGACCACCCCAAAGAAGGCCATCTGCTCTAGCCAGAGAGACACAGGTAACGTGAGGTACAGGCGATGGCCTGTGGTAGGAAGGAGAATCACAGTGAGGTAGCTGGTTGGTCCAAGTGAAAGTGGCAAGGGTGAAGTGAGGCTCAGATGTGAAAGCGAGCAAGAGAGGCCAGACATACTGCAAGGGAAAGCAAAACTATCTGCGTCTGGATAACTAAAGGTCAGAGGACAGGAAGCCACCCCAGAGGACAGAAAGGGAGGACGGGGGAGGGTACAGTGTAGGCAAGGTGACGTCCCTGTTTTTGAGGATGGCTCACCCCCCAGCTCAGCTGCTCATCAAATGTCCCTATAGGCAGAGAGGGAGTGCCTGCTCATTGCTATGGCAACTGAACACTACTGGGATGGTCGAGTGCAGACTGTTTTCTAGTAATTCATTCCTGTTGCATTTTATAAGTGTAAGTAATGACAGATTGGATATTAACAAAGAGAACTGGACCTCGGCCAGGGATTTACCACGCCTGCCTTACAAGCACAAGGTCCTGAGTTCGATCCCCAGTACACCGCCCCCCCCAAAAAAGAACTGGACCTTCCTTGCAACTGGTTTGAGAAGCATGGCTCCAGCAGCCAGAGGGCTATAGGGACATAATCTGGAGCTCAGGGATGGGCAGACAGGGCAGGTAGCAGGAGCGAGGGCCTGAATTGTCCCTAGGCTGGGGCAGACGCTGGGTACAGAGGCTGGCAAAAACCAAGTTCTAGAAAGAAGGGCCAGACAAGAGGAGTTGGGGTGGGAGATGCTATAACCAGCCAGAAGCTCACTGCCTCCATGCAGTCTGGAAGGATGTCCCTGACAAGCTCATCCTGATCATTTTGGGACACCTGTGCAAGATTTTCTCCAGAATACAAGGAAGTACCATGACACACACACGCCCCATACCGCCTGACATGATAGACCCATGCTCCATGCCAGTGACAGGAACCCCTGTGCCCCCCAGAGGAGGAAAGGACTCACTTGAATCGGGGTCCTATGGCTGCTACATGCCGGTTCATGCTCCCCTTTGCCCCACCAATATTTAGGGACATAGAGCGCTGCAGCAGGCTGGAGAAGATCTCTACTTGGTCAGAGCTGCAGTACTTGGCAATCTCAAACCGCTGCACCAGGAACTGGTTAGATAAGAAGAAAAGCACTATGGTGACAGAGCTGAGCTAGCCTGACCCCAGGGCCAGTGAGGTCAGCTGGGGCTGGAAGAGGGCTGGAATGGTCATGCTCTCTCTCTCAGGTAACATCCCCCAGTTTAGTGGCCCCGGGTAAAGTACTGGCCCCAACTATCCAGGTGGCAGAGCATAGCAGAATGGGGGGGACAGGTACATACATCGATCCAGATGTAGTGGGGGGTGACTTCTGGGGGGCAGGGTCTGGGCTGACTCGCTTCTGATGCTGCCAGGGGGTCTGCTTCCTTTATCTCTGCAGAAAACAGGCCGAACTTCTGCTCCACTGTCATATGCCAGGCCCCTGCCATCTCTCGCATAAACTGCAAGTACAGAACAAACATTAGAAAAAGGAATATATATCCACTGGATACAACTTAGAAACTCAGCAAAGTATGAAGAAAAAAAAAAAAGCACTTATAACTCTACTTCCCAGGGCTCAGTCACATTAGTGTTTGAAGTGTTTCCTTCCAGTCTTTTTTCCAGGCTAGGTTCTTTTCATTTCAGTTCATGGTGCTGGGCACGACCCATTCTGGAGATTCTTTAACAATCTTGATAATTGCCTGTGGCTGAGATGAGATTGCTTGCTTGGGGCCTCTAAGTTGGTAAAGGCAGAGCCAAGGCTTTGGCTTTAGATGCCTCCTCTTTTCCTTCATCCTACACAGGCCCTGTACAACACTTTCATCTTACTAACCAGATCCAGTGATCCAGGGAGCCAAGAGGAGCCTGCAACTCCATGGTCCAAGCTGCTCCCATGGCCCAGCCACACTCAGCCAAGTCCCCTTCTGTGTGAATGAGGGGTGCCCAGGTAGAGGAGAAGGGGTGCCTAGAAGACATGCAGGTACTGGCAAGAGTGAGAGTGTGCCAGCTCATACTTGGAAAGCAATTTTCAGGTTTTTCACATGGCAACCTGTTGGGGACCAGGCTATGTGAGGAATTATTGTGGGGTTTTTTTTGGTTCCGGGGATCGAATTCGGGTCCTTGCACTTGTGCAGCAGGTGGCAAAACCACTCAGCTAAATCCCCAGCCCTATATGAGGAATTATTGGGGGGGGGGTAGATTGTGTCCCACAGTCCCAAGGCCAATGTGACCTGCCTCGGGAAACAAAAACGTGGAAAGCTGTGTGCTTTCTGGCTGTGTGTGGGAATGCTCATAATCACAGTGCTCCCATGGCAACATAACATCTGCTGAGGACAGTGAAAAGAATGGTAATTCTGGGCCAGGGATTTAGCTCAGTGGTTCCGCCGCCTGTCTTGAAAGCACAAGATCCCAAGTTCGAGCCCCAGTACCAAAAAAAAAAAAAAAGAATGCTACTACCTTATTAACTTGGACAGGCACTGAAGAACTGGGTACAGGGAAAAACCTGTTCCTTCTCACATACTCCCCTAGTAAAAATTTAACCTGTTCTCTGTTTTTCAAAATATCTTCTCAATTGTTATTGATCCCTGAATGATGCTCAACCCCTGCCTTTTGTGCTTCTCTTGCTTGGTAATAAAAGTGGGTCAACCCAGAAACAGCTGAATCTGTGCACTACAGGCAGACTTCTCCTGGTCCTCTTGCATCTTGAATATTGTCTCTGTTTCTCTTTATTCCCTGTTGTTCCCCCCTCACAAGTATCCAGGGGTCTGAGTAGCCCCTGGCAGCAGCCCAGGAAGGAACACCTGGTGTCTCTCATCGCTGGCCCAACAATCCCAATGGTGAGGGCCACAGACAAGACATAAGCTACAGACAAGAGACACTGACAAACAAAAAAGAGAAAACAGCAATGTGAGTGGGAGTATGAGAAGACAATTTAAATAAGGTGGCCAGGGAAATCCCTGGCAGGAAAGGGACATCTGGAGACAACCAGGAGGGAGGTGTATAGCCTCCTGAGATAAGGAGCCAGGTGGTATAATGCAGGTGGGAGCAAGCCCAGAAGGACAGAGGTCATGGGACTGAGTGTGACTGCCGCAAAACAAGGCAGGGGAGTGAGGAGTCCAAAGGCGGGATGGCCAGGAAAGCTTGCAGGTCATGAAATCAAGTTTTCCCTCCAGACGAAGCAAGCAGGAACAGGGGTACTGACAAGTCTGAGGTATGAGTGGGACCACATGTGGCCCACATGTTCTGACTGCATGTGGAGAGGGTCAGGGGAAGCAGGGGACATGGGGATACCTCCAAGTCCAGGGCATAGATGGAGGAGGCCAGGGCTGGGGAACAGCTTAGGATCTTGAGAAGTAGCTTGTTTTGGGAAATACAACAAAGAGAATTCAGAGATAGCTATAAGGAATTTGGTCGGAGAAGAGAGAAAGATGACAATGGCATTTACAATAATAGGGGGATGAGTTACTGGGGAGGATGCCATTTGGAGTGGCGTGCTATCTGTCTGCTGAGGGTGCTGGTTAGCTAACCACATGGAGTTTGGGGGCGGGGGCCAGAAGAATACACCTAGACCAGGGTGTGAAAGCTGGGATAGGTAATAGTGCTGGCAAAATTGCCCTGACAGGCAAGAGAGGCCCTGAAACACTTGTGCTATTCAGGAGGATGAGGAGACTATAAAAATTACAAAAGTCAGGAGTCCTTGGGAGGAACAGGTAGGTCCCCAGTGTCGGGAGCAATACTTGTAATTTTAGGGAAAAATCATTTGGTTAGCCTAGTTCTCCTGCCTACAGGCCAGCTATGGAATTCCAAGACATAATTCCATTTTGGCCTCCGGTCACAACTGAGACCTCAATGATCTGGTGATGCTGTGATTCTCCAGGACAAGATTACACCAGCTGAAGACATCCTGGGAGGAACAAAATCTTCATCTACTCAGTTCCTCATTGTTCTTGGATTGTTACATCTTGTTTACGGGGATGTACTGAGCTCTCTGCAAGTCATTTGTCACATTTGTTACATCTGTTTCTCCCAAGGTGCCCTAAACTGGGGGCTTTCATCTTTGCCAGCAGCCCTGAGCAGCAGTGATCAGACCCAAAGCTCAACTTCTTCTCAAAGTCTCATTTTTCTACCTTTCCTGCAATTCACCTTGCGCTGCCGTGGCTCGCAGGAGACTAGGACTTACTGCAGAGCTGATCCCTACACCCAGAATGGGTGCTTTCAGGACCCAAAGCTCTGAAGGGGGTTAGATATAGCTCTCCATATAATTCTTCTCCCATCACCTGGGCTCTGTTAGGTGAGGTCTGTGCTCCATCCTCAGGCCTCCTCCAACCACACATCTTATCTGAGGACAGACGGGGGTCAGAGGTTCAAGGGTACTCAGAGCCCCAGAGACAATGTGAGGCTTGATGAAAGAGGTCAGAAGCTGTTCTGACACTGTCTTGCAAAATAGGCTGGAGCTGTTCCCAGACACTAGTCTTAGCAGGAAGAGCAGGTTCCTCCTAATTCTCTTGATCACCTCCTCCTCCCCAAGCAAAGCTGAGAGAGGGGTCACGGAAAGATTTTTATGCCATTTTGAAGAAGTCTTATCAACACCCATTCTCTGAGTAGGCTATTCCAGGCTTTGTTGTTGTTGTTGTTGCTGTTGTTTTTTAAGCTATTAAAAAAAAAGACCATTCCTCTAGTCTCTGGGAAAACAAAACAACAGTGCTCCTCAATCATTATCATATAGTTGCCCCTCCAAGTCTGTGTGTTCAAAAATCAGTGAATTCAACTAACCAGATCAAAAATATTTGGAGAAAAATTGTGCCTGTACTGAACATAGACAGACTTTTTTCCTTGTTATTATCCCCTTAAAATATAGAATGGTAACTACTTACATAGCATTTACATTGTATTAGGTATTAAAATAATCTAGCGATGATTTTAGGTACATGGAAGGATACACATACTACACCACTTTATATAAGGGACTTGAGTATCTGCAGATTTTGATATTTTTGGCAGGATGGATGTGTGTGTCCTGGAACCAATCCCCCATGGACACCAAAGGACAACTACACAAAAACTTTGGCTGGAGATGTAGCTCAGTGGTAGAACACTTGCCTAGAATGCTCAAGGCCCTAAATTTGATCCCCAGCACTAAAAAACAAACTGAAAAAAACAAAAACCAGCAAGGTATGGTGGCGCATGTCTACAGCATTTTGGGAGGCTTTCCCATCACTGGGACACAATACTGATCCCCACAACTTAAAGATGGAGACACCTAATTTGGATCTTGGTTTCTGGGGATTAAATCTATGACTGGCTAGCTCACAGGTAAATATGTCATGGCAAATGGGTGTGACAGAGCAAAGTTTAAAAGTGACTGGGAAGCAGAGCAGGGTAACAGTACAAAAGAAGGGGCCAGGGACCATAGACCCCAAGACCATACCACCATGATCCACCTAGATATCTATACCAAGAAGTGTATTACACCAATGTCCTGGTCAGATCCCTAAACCAACCAAGTTCACCCTCTACTCTCAGTGCCACAGAGGCTGAGGCAGGAGGATTGAAAGTTCAAGCTCAGCCCGGGCAACTTAGTGACTTATTGAGACACTGTCTGTGAATAAAAAATAAAAAAGGATTGCATATATAGCTCAGTGCAAATCCCTTGGTTTAATCAGAAAGAAAAGGGGAGGGGGTGGAGGAAAAGGGGGAGAGGGAGGGGGAGAGAGAGAGGGAGAAGAGAGATTGCTCAGATACTAGAATAATCTAGACAAAAATTAAAAATTATTATAAATATGTTCAAAGATGTAGTAAGAAAAAGATTGGGCAAAGATCTTGAGAATCAAAGCAGAAAATGCAAACTGTAAAAGAAAACAAAATAAAAATCCTAGATCTGAGAATTATGTCCTAAATAAAAAAATACAAGAGTAAATCCAGATCTTTATATTGCTTTTAAAACCAAAATAAATTTCAGATAGATCCAAGATTTACATGCAAATAACACCAGTCCATAAATGTTGGACAAAGATGTGGGTAAATATTTTTATAATACTGAGGTAAGAAAGGCAGAAGGGAAAGTCTATGATAAACAAGGTTGAAAGATAAATTTTAAAACCAGGGGAAGTAATTTTTGAGATGGACAAAAGCCTAAAGTTCCAAATATGCAAACTGATTTTAAAGCTACAAGGAAAAGTTCAATGTCTCAACAATAGATAAAAATATACAATTTTAGAAAAAATATGAAGTTAATAAACATAAAATTAGGATAGCATGATCATCATTTATAATAAAATGCACATAAAAAACAATTATCACTGTTTCCTAGAGCACTGACAAAACAATATATATGAAAGCAGAATTTGCTAGAGATTTTTAGAGGAAGAGGGAAGAAACTGTGGACTGAATGTCTGTGTCCTTTTCAAAATGTGTATGTTGAAATCCTGAACTTTAATGTGATAATGTTTAGGTGGTGGGACTTTTGGGGGGAATCATGCCATGAAGGTAGAGCCCTTGTGAGCAGGATCTGTGCCCATATAAAGGGTACCCCAGAGAGCTCTCATGACCTCTTTCTGCCATCTGTGGGTATAAGAAGGCAGCAATTTGCAATCTGAAAGCAAATCCTCAGCAGAAGCCAATCATGCTAGCATCATGACTTCCAGCCTTTAGAACTGTGAAAAATAAATTCTGTTCTTAATAAAAAAAAAAAACCATAAAATACTTTCACAGGAAGAATAAGGCAAACGCCAGGGATTGGTGTCACAAAGTGTAATCCCAGTAATCCAGGAGGATTGCCAAAAGTTCAAGGCCAGCCTGGACTACCTAATGAGTTCAAGGCCAGTTTGAATTATACAGCAAAGCCCTGTCTCAAAAAAAAAAAAAAAAAAGAAGGAAAGGAAGAACAAGGCAAAAGAAAGGATTAGTGAACTGATGAATAAAAAGTAACCAAACAGAGATCCAACATGATTGATTAGAGTCACATCAGAGGTGCTCAGAAAGGATTCACAGGTACTTTGTAGTAGGGGAGCTCTTATACTCTGAGTCAGAAAATTAATCAGAAAGGTGATATATGTAGATCAAACCTAATATCTGGATCACTCAAAAGGGGAAGCAAAGCCACACAGCTGGTCCACACTGTTTCAGCCTCTGTCATTCCAGGGAGCAGCCATCATGAGAGCACTTCAAACAGACTGAGGGAATGAATGAACAAACAAGCACTGAGGCTGGGCTTCTGGGTCAGACTCTTCATGTACCAGCCCCTTCTCTCTATCACTTCTCCTCCAAACACAGGGAATGCTGCAGCACAACAGCATCCTCACTAGCACTCACAGAGGAATGCTACTCCCCACCCCCACCCCTGCCCCAAGAAAGAATTAGCAAGCAAACAGGAATCCATAGGCCCACGCTCTCATTCACAGACTCTGCAAACCCTCTGCAGGGTGAATCACCCACCAACTCTCGTGGTTCCATGCCTGTGAGCAAATTCATCAGCCAATCCTGCACAGACCTCCCATCGAATGCAAATTCATTCTAGGATTCCCAAAGCCCCCCACCAGGGTGCAAGTGCACCTGCAGACTCCACAGACCTCCACCTGGAAGTGAACTGGCCTGCAGACTCTGCCATCACACCTGAGATGGGAAGAGTTCCTAAGCCAAGCCCAAGGTCAGCATCAGATTCTGTCTGTAAACTGAAGGAGAGAATTCTTGAGACTAGGTTTGTTTGGGTTTTGTTTTTGTTTTTGGTTTTTTTTGGTACCGGGGATCAAACTCAGGTCCTTGCGCTTGCACAGCAGGTGGTGAAACCACTGAGCTAAATCCCCGACCTTGTTTGGGTTTTGAGTACAAGGGAATAGAGGGGAATTTGGTGTGGCTGCCTGCATTCAGACTGCACCTAAGGCAAGAAGGAAACTGTGTGAACACTCAGGCTTTTCGGCATAGTGATTGCACGTGAATTGTATGTACATTCTCTTGCTGGATTATTTGATCTGAGTTCCTGCTGGGTAGTTTTTGGTTTTTGGGTTTTTTGTTTGTCTGTTTAGTTGGTGTCTTCTATATCTCCTTTCTGCAACTCAAGCTTCCATCGCAATACTATTTTATTTTTTCCTTCTTTCTCCCACTTTCTAAATTCCTCAAGTTTTTAGTTCACCATATTCTGCCCCCTCTCAGTTACTCCTATATTCAATTACATTAATCTTCTGTTCTTTCTATTCTATTCCTTTTGCTCTTTCTTATCTTACCAGCCCCTCATCTTGTACTTCTTTTTCACTGTACAGGTGCACAAATACACCAACAGGTTCAGAAAACCTCATAGCTTGCCTCAATCCCAAAGTACACCATCCTCCTCCTATAGAGCGTTCTCATTCCCACAAATATCTTCTTTTTTTATGCTTTTAATATTTTATCTTCTTGGGCCGGGGATTTAGCTCAATGGTTTTGCCGCCTGCTGTGCAGGCGCAAGGACCTGAGTTCGATCCCCGATAGCAAAAAAAAAAAAAAAAAAACTATACAAGACACCACTGCCCTGAGCACAGAGGAGGTGAACCTTCTGGGCCACCACACCACCACCCCGAGTGCAGAGGAGCAGGGCTGCCCCAAGCGCAGAGGAGGTGAACCTTCTGGGCTGCCATACCACTGTCCCAAGCACCGAGGAAGCGAGCTGCACAGGTGCCAGCAGCACACATCCTCCCAACCCCTGAAATGAGAAGACACATAAACAAATCTCAAAACTAGACTTCCAGATCACCTAAAGCAACCCCAAAGGGAAATGAGATGGAATAATCTGATATTCAACCACCTGGACTCCATGAACTGGCAACGAAAGAGGATTTGAAAAAAACGAAATCAGAAATAATTTCTCAGATATCAGCAGAGATTGTGTCCACAGTGTAAGACATGATGAATAAATCTAGAGAGGACACAGATTAAAAAAATAGAGTAGCTGAAGAACATGATGGAATTCCAACATAGGAAACAAATGGAATCCATAAAACAGATGCAAACAAATATCCAGGAGATTAAAAACTCCATTGAAAGTCTACGCAGCAGAATGAGCCAATGTGAGGACAGAATTTCAGATAAGAAGACAAGACTGAAATTAGTGACCAGGAAAATAAAAATTTCTTTAAAATGGTAAGGGATTACGAGAAATCAATCCAGCAGCTACTAGACGATGCAAAGAAGAATAACATAAGACTGCTTGGAGTCAATGAAAAAACAGGAGAGAGTGCAGATGACACAAAAAAATCTGTTCACAGAACTCATGGCAGAAAATTTCCCAAGCAAGGGAAAAGAACTTGACATACAGATAAGTGAGGCATATAGGACTCCAACTATCCTTGATCAAAAAAAATCTACACATATGCATATAATAGTTAAGATTCCAGAAACCCAACCAAAAGAACAAAATTCTACAAGCAGCTAGAGAAAAGAAACAAATCACATACAAAGGAAAGCCCATCAAAATCAAAGCAGACTTCTCAATGCAAACTCTCAAGGCAAGAAGAGCTTGGAGTGACATATTTCAAGCCTTAAAGGGAAACCGCCTCTATCCCAGATTGATGTACCCTGCAAAACTATCTTTCAAAATGGATGGAGAAATAAGATACTTTCATGACAAAGAGCACCTTAGGAACTTCATGAATACCAAACCAGTGCTCCAATAAATTTTAGACAACATCCTAGGAAAAGACAACAAGGATCACAACTCTAGGAAGCCCAGCAAAATGAATTCATCAGGAACGACAAGAAATTAAATGCAAAGGGGCAGAATCCAACAAAAAGAAATATGTATCAGTTATAACCATCAATGTTAATGGTCTTAATTCACCAATCAAAAGAAATAAGACTGGCAGAATGGGTCAAGAAGCAAGATACAACAATATGCTGCACAAAGGAAACACACTTAATTCAAAAAGAAACTCACAGACTGAAAGTTAAAGGGTTGAAAACAATACTCCATGCAACAGGAACCCCCCAAAAAGCAGGAGTAGCTATCCTCTTTGCAGATCAAGTGGATTTCAAACCAACACTAATTAAGAGAGACAAAGGAGGACACTACATCCTTGTGAAAGGAACAATCCAAGAGGAAGAGATGATAAACATAAACATATATGCACCAAACACTAGTGTGCCCAACTATATAAAACAAATACTAATGGACATGAAAAATCAAATAAGCACTAATACAACGGTAGTGGGGGACCTCAATGCCCCACTGTCACAAATAGATCAACTAGACAAAAAACAAAATACTAGAACTCAATGAAACTCTTGAACAAATGAACTTAATAGATGTTTATAGAGTGTTCCACCTGCACAAAATCAGAACACACATTCTTTTCAGATGCACATGGATTGTTCTCCAAAAGAGACCACATACTCACTCATAGAACATGTTTAAGTAAGTGCAAAGGAACTGAAGTTATCCTCTGCATATTATCAGACCATAGTGCAATGAAATTGGAGATCAATAACAAAAGAAACCGCAAGAATTTCATAAACACATGGAACACATTTCTGAATAACCCATGGGTCACAGAGAAAATTAAGGAAGAAATCAGACAGTTCCTACAATTAAATGACAATGACAATACAAGATATCAGAATCTATAGGACACAATGAAAGCAGTCTTATGAGGGAAATTCACAGCAGCGAATACTCATATTAGGAAAACAGAGCTAGCCCAATTAAACAACCTGATGCTGAACCTCAAGCTTCTAGAAAAAGAGCAGGGCAAACCCAAAGCCCATAGAAAGGAGGAAATTATAAAGATCAGGGCAGAAATCAATGCAATGGAGACTAAGAGAACAATACAAAAAAAAAAAAAAGCAATGAAGCCAAGAGTTGGTTCTTCGAAAGAATAAACAAAATTGACAAACCCTTAGCCAACCTTATCAGAAAAACAAAAGAAAAGGCCCAAATCCATGCAATTAAGAATGAAAAGGGGGCTGGGGATTTAGCTCAGTGGTTTCGCCGCCTGCTGCACAAGCGCAAGGACCTGAGTTCGATCCCTGGTACAAAAAAAAAAAAAAAAAAAGAATGAAAAGGATGAAATTACAACAGACCCAGCAGAAATCCAGAGGATCATCAATACCTACTTCAAGAACCTATACGTCCCAGCACCTGCCTTGCAACTGCAAGGTCCCAAGTTCGATCCTCGGTACCAAAAAAAAAAAAGAACCTATATGTCAATAAGATGGAAAACACAGAAGAAATGGACAGATTCCTAGATATGTGTGAATTACCAAAGTTGAACAAAGAAGACGTAAAAATTCTAAATGACTGAATATCGACCAATGAAATTGAAAACATAATTAAAAACTTACCAACTAAGAAGAGCCTGGGACCTGATGGCTTCACTGCTGAATTCTACAAGACATTTGGAGAGGAACTACTGTCACTACTGTTTAAACTCTTCAATGAAATTGAAAGGGAAGCAATACTCCCGAATTTATTCCTGGAAGCAAGCATTACCTTGATCCCCAAAGCAATGAAAGACCCAACCGAAAAAGAGAACTATAGGCTAATCTCACTAATAAACATAGATGCAAAAATCCTCAGTAAGACACTGGCAAAAAGAATGCAGAAGATCATCAAGAAGATCATACACCCTGACCAACTGGGATTCATCCCAGGGATGGTTCAACATATGCAAATCAATCAATGTAATACACTATATCAACAGAGACAAGGACAAAAGCCATATGATCATCTCAATAGATGCAGAAAAAGCATTTGACAAAATCCAACATGCATTTATGATAAAAACCCTACAAAAAAATTGGAAGATGGTCTCTGCCTCAATCTGATAAAAGCCATCTATAAAAAGCCAACAGCCAATATCATACTAAATGGTCAAAAGCTGAAATCCTTCACACTACAATTAGGAATAAAGATGTCCACCATCACCACTCCTGTTCAATATAGTCTTGGAAACATTAGCCATGGCAATTAGACCAGAGAAAGAAATAAAAGGAATAAAGGTAGGAAAGGAAGAAGTCAAACAGTCATTATTTGCAGATGACATGATACTCTATATAGAAGACCCCAAGAACTCCACCAAAAGTCTTCTAGACTTAATAACCAAATTCAGTAAAGTAGCTGGATACAAGGTCAACAAACAAAAAATCAATAGCTTTCCTCTATACAAACAACAGACTCACTGAGACAGAAATAGGGCAAACAATTCCTTTCACAATAGCATCCAAGAAACTGAAATACCTAGGAATCAACCTAACAAATCAAAGACCTCTTCTCTGAAAACTATAGCACTCTGCAAACATAGATTGAAGGTGATTATCAGAAAATGGAAAGAATCAACATAGTGAAAATGGCCATACTTCCAAAACTTCTATATAGATTCAGTGCAATCCCAATTGAAATTCCAGCAGCATACTCCATGGACCTTGAGAAAACAATCCAAAAATTCATTTGGAACAAGAAGTGACCCAGAATAGCAGAAGCAATTCTAGGCAACAGAGACATGGCAGTGGGTATTACAACCCTCAGTTTGAAACTATACTACAAAGGTACTGTGATAAAAACAGCATGGTACTGGCAAAGAAACAGACCTGAGGACCACTGGAACCAATTAGAAGATTCAGAAACAACTCCAGACACACTCAGCCACCTCATCTTCGGCAAAGGAGCCAAACACCCTCACTGGAGAAAAGATAGCCTCTTTAAGAAATGGTACTGGAAAAACTGGGTTTCCACTTGCCAAAGATTAAAACTAGACCTATATCTCTCACCATGCACTCAACTAAAATCAAAATGGATTTTAAAGATCTAAATACTAAAACAGAAATGCTGAACCTGCTGGAACAGAGGTTAGGCAGAACTCTTGAAGACATTGGTGTAGGAAAAGATTTTATGAACAAAACCTCAGTTGCCCGTGAACTAGCACAATCAACAAGTGGGATCTCTTCTTACTAAGAAGCTTCTGTGTAAGCGTGACCAACCAGTGTGAGCTGAGGATACAGGCAGAATGAAGCCCCACCCCCCACCCTGCCGCTCTGATCCGGGCTCCACCCACAGCAATGTGAGGACCCAGGCTCGGCTTGGAGCCCTTGCTCTGTCCCGAGCTCCGCTCAGAGCGACCAACCAGCGCAAGCTGAGAATCCAGGCAGTGTGAAGCCCCCCTACTCCGTTCTGTGAGGACTCAAGCACAGCTTGGGGCCCCTGCTCCATCCTGCACTCCGCTTGGCGAGACAACCAACCAGTGCAAGCTGAGGATCCAGGCAGTGTGAAGCCCGCAGCTCCGTTCCGGGCTCCACCCATGGCAGGGTGAGGACCCAAGCACAGCTTGGAGCCCTTGCTCTGTCCCTTGCTCCACTCGGCAAGCTGAAAATCTAGGCAGCATGACGCCCCCCGCCCCCCCCCCCGCCTCCCGTTCCGTGAGGACTTAGGCGCAGCTTGGAGCCCCGTCCTGCGCTCCACTTAGACATGCGGGTGCCTGCAGGGCCCAGTCCCACTCCCCCTAACCCCCATCATCCGTGTGCCCCACCACCACCTCTGGCCTCCTTGCTCTTCTGCTACCTGGTTCCACACTACAGACGCACAGGGATTATAAAGGCCCTTGTCCTGAGCGCCACAAGATAGAGCAAAAGTTAGCAACAGAAAGAGGGCCTCTCAGGCTCCTCGATGAAAACTGAAGCTCAGCGGAAAAGTAAAGAGAATCTCTACAATAAAGGTACACCAGACCACCGTACTTGGTAAGTTGGAGGGATCACCTCCCATCGGAACCTGCACTATCTTCAGGGGAAGGGCAACTGGAAACTTCAGTAGAACTTTGCAGAGTTCAACCCTGCAGGAGGACAGGGAACTCAACTTGGGACTAGCAGCCAGAAATCTGCCTGAATCTCACAGGTCTGCTACTGGCTTGCTGAGACTAATTGACTTGTATATGCACACAGCTGCCTATGTTGCCTATTATGACAGCAGAGACATACCCTGAAGGAGGCCCTTCATTTTTATTTTTTGTTATTTGCAAAAAAGAAAAAAATATTTTTTCTCTTATTTTTAATTCTTAATTTTTACTTTTTTCTACTCTTTTCAAATTTTTACTTTTCTCTTTTTTTTTTTCTTTTATCTTCTCCCCCCACATTGCTCTTCATCTCACTTCAGTCCCCTTCCTGGACTGAATTTGGATTTGTTTATTTTTCTTTTCTTCTCTTTTTCCTTCTCTTGATTATCATTAGTTTTAAAGGAAACTAAATACAGTATCTAACCTCCCTATTGTTGTTAGGTAGTTCTGTTCACATCTTTGTTCTTTCATTCTGCATTTTCCTCTTGCCTTTAACAATTTCTTAGAGTTTGTGTGATCTTCTTGTGTCTTCTGGCCTCACTGCTAATCTTTCCTGATCTTTCTACCTGTCCCTCCCTCCCCACCTCCTTCTAACTCCCCATCCTGAAGGATAACGTTGCTATATTGAAGAGTTTATTCACTATAAACATATGCTGGGTTGGTCCTCGGTTTTAATTCACACAGTTAAATGTGATAGATTAATAACTACCACAAATTGTTATTTTCTAAGCTGCGCTTGACGCTATGGTGTTGCTGATTGTATCATCTGGACTAAGATGTTGTGATCGATCTAATCAGTTGTCCTTCCTGGTATAATGAAAATGAAATAGCCTCAGAGTCATTAGAGTTTCAAAACCTCAATACCAGCTATATCTGGAAGACACCTCTGAAAAGCAATCATTCATGAGGGTTTTAAACACAAGCAACAAAGATACCTACATTAAGCAATTTTGAAATATCAATCCAGAAATTAAACCAAGGACAGTACCAAAAACAAAAAGAAGACATTTAAGCAAGGCACAAACTCGGGCTTCCACCCCACAAAAGGCAAATCCTGGGGGAAATGAGGTGGAAAAGTCTGATAATCAACCACCTGGACACCCAGAACTAAATAGCACAGGAAGTAACAAAACAGATGCATGAGGCTCTAGAAAAATTTAAAGCAGAAATAATCTCCCAGATAACTACAGAGATGGTGAGCAGAGGGAAAGACATGATTAGAGGCTCTAGAACAGAAACAGTTAAGAAAATAGATGAGACCAGAAACATGCTGGAAGCCATGAATGGCCAGCATAAGAAAGAAATGGAAACCATGACTGCCCAACATAAGAAGGAAATGAAATCCATGAAACAGATTCAAACAGATACTCAGATTAAAAACTCCACTGAAAGCATGCAGAGCAGATTAAGAGAATCTGAAGATAGAATATCAGATATAGAAGACAGGATTGTGGTTAAGGACCATGAAAACAGAGATTTCTTAAAGATAGTAAGGGACCATGAGAAATCAATCCAGCAGCTGCTAGATGATGCAAAGAAGAATAACATAAGACTGATAGGAGTCCATGAAAAAACAGGAGAAAGTACAATTGACATTAAAAAACTGTTCACAGACGTAATAGTAAAAAACTTCCCAGACAGAGGTGGAGAATTGGACATACAGATAAATGAGGCATATAGAACTCCAACTAGCCATTATCAAAAAAAAATCTACATCTAGACATATAATAGTCAAGATCCCAGAAACCCAAGAGAAGAACAAAATTCTACAGGCAGTTAGAGAAAACAAACAAATCACATGCAAAGGAAAGCCCATCAGAATCACGGCAGATTTTTCAACACAAATCCTCAAATCAAGGAAGGCCTGGAGTCAAGTATTTCAAGCCCTAAAAGAATATAACTTCCAACCTAGACTGTTGTATCCTGCAAAATTATGTTTCAAAATTGATGGGGAAATTAGATACTTTCATGAGAAAGAACACCTGAGAAATTTCAAAAACACCAAACCAGCACTCCAAACAATCCTAAGCAATATCCTAGAAAAAGACAAGGAAGATCACAACTCCATGAGGTCCAAAAGAGGGAAGCCACCAGTCAAGGTAAGAAACTAAAGGGAAATGGAAAAAAACCAAAAAAACAAACAAAACAAAACAAACAAAACAAAAACAAAACAAGAAATAAAAGAGCCACCAGTAGTAAAATATCATGACAAGGATGAGTCAGTATCTATCAATTGTAACTATCAATGTTAATGGTCTCAATTCACCAATCAAAAGAAATAGACTGACAGAATGGATTAAGAGGCAAAATCCAACATTATGCTGTATACAAGAAACAAACCTAACTCAAAAAGAAATTCACAGACTGAAAGTAAAAGGATGGAAAACAGTTCTCCATGCCACAAGAACCCAGAAAAAAGCAGGGGTAGCAATTTTATTTGCAGACAAAGTAGATTTCAAACCAAAACTAATTAAGAGAGACAAAGATGGTCACTATACCCTTGTGAAGGGAACAGTCCAAGAGGAAGAGATGACAATCATAAATATATATGCACCAAATATGAATGGCCCCAACTGTACAAAACAAATATTAATGGACATGAAAAATCAAATAAGCTCTAATACGATTGTAGTGGGGGATCTCAATACCCCATTATCACAATTAGACAGATCATCTAGACAAAAAATTAACAATGAAATTCTAGAATTGAACCAAGCTATTGAACAAATGGACTTAATAGATGTTTACAGAGTGTTCCACCCCACAAAATCAGAATACACATTCTTTTCAGCTGCACATGGGTCATTCTCCAAAATAGACCACATGCTAGCTCAGAAGATATGTCTAAGTAAATGTGAAAGAACTGAAGTTACCCCCTGTATACTATCAGACCATAGTGCAATAAAATTGGAGATCAATGACATAAGGAACTACAAAACTCCTACAAACACATGGAAATTAAATAACATCCTCTTGAACAACCAATGGGTCACAGAGGAAATTAAAGAAGAAATTAGACAGTTTCTACAAGTAAATGATAATGCCAGTACAACATACAGGAATCTATGGGTCACAATGAAAGCAGTTCTACGTGGGAAATTCATAGCAGTGAATGCTCATATTAGGACAACAGAGAGAACTCAGTTATATAACCTAATGCAGAACCTCAAACTCCTAGAAAAAGAAGAGCATAACAAACCCAAAGCTCGTACAAGAAAGGAAATTATAAAGATCAGAGCAGAAATCAATGCAATGGAGACTAAGAGAACAACACAAAAAAATTAATGAATCAAAGAGTTGGTTTTATGAAAGAATAAATAAATTGATAAACTTTTATCCAACCTTATCAGAAAAAGGAAAGAAAAGGCTCAAATCTATGCAATTAAGAATGAAAAAGGTGAAGTCACAACAGACCCAGCAGAAATCCAGAGGATCATCAATACCTACTTTGAGAACTTGGTACTCTAATAAAATGGAAAACACAGAAGAAATGGACAGATTCCTAGATACATATGAACTGCCAAAGTTAAATGAAGAAGATACAGAAATTCTAAACACCCCAATAACAATGAGTGAAACTGAAAATGTAATAAAAAATTTACCAACAAGGAAAAGCCCAGGTCCTGATGGCTTCACTGCTGAATTCTATAAGACATTTAAAGAAGAACTATTGCCATTACTCTTTAAATGCATCAAGAAAATTGAAAGGGAAGCAAGGCTTCTGAATTCATTCCTAGAAGCAAGCGTTACTTTGATTCCAAAACCAGGGAAAGATACAACCCAAAAAGAGAACTACAGACCAATCTCCCTAATGAACATAGATGCAAAAATCCTCAACAAGATACTAGCAAACAGAATACAGAGTGTCATCAAGACCATACACCCTAACCAAGTTGGATTTATCCCAGGGATGCAAGGATGGTTCAACATCTGTAAATCAATAAATGTAATACACTGTTTAACAGAGTCAAGGACAAAAACCATATGATCATCTCAATAGATCCAGAAAAGGCATTCTACAAAATCCAACACGCATTCATGATAAAAACACTACAGAAAATTGGAATAGACGGTCTTTATCTCAACCTGATTAAGGCTATTTATGAAAAACCAACAGGTAACATCATACTAAACGGTCAACAACTGAAAACTTTCACACTAAAATCAGGAACAAGACAAGGATGCCCACTATCACCACTCCTGTTCAATATAGTTCTGGAAACATTAGCCACAGCAACTAGAAAAGAGAAAGAAATAAAAGGAATAAAGATAGGAAAGGGAGTTAAACTGTCATTATTTGCTGATGATATGATACTTTACATAGGAGACCCAAAAAACTCAGTCAAAAGTCTTCTAGACCTAACTGACAGATTCAGTAGAATAGCTGGATACAAGGTCAACACTCAAAACACAATAGCCTTCTCGTATGCAAATAGCAGACCCATTGAGAGAGAAATTCGGGAAATAATTCATTTTACAATAGCATCTAAAAAAATGAAATATCTAAGAATCAACCTAACAAAGGAAGCAAAAGACCTCTACACTGAAAACTACAGGACTCTGAAAAAGGAGATTGAAGAAGATATAAGAAAATAGAAAGATATCCCTTGTTCTTGGGTAGGAAGAACCAATATAGTGAAAATGGCCATTCTTCCAAAACTACTACATAGATTTAATGCAATACCAATTGAAATTCCAATATACTTCACAGAACTAGAGAAAACAATAAAAAAAATTCATTTGGAATCAGAAGAAACCTAGAATAGCAAAAGCAATTCTAGGCAACAGAGACATGTCAGGGGGTATCACAATCCCCAACTTGAAACTATACTACAAAGCTACTGTGATAAAAACAGCATGGTACTGGCAAAGAAACACATCTGAGGATCAATGGACTAGATTAGAAGATGCAGAAACAACTCCAGACATACTCAGCCACCTCATCTTTGTCAAAGGAGCCAACCACCCTCATTGGAGGAAAGATAGCCTAGTTAATAAATGATGTTGGAAAAACTGGATTTCAGACTGCCAAAGATTAAAACTAGACCCATACCTATCACCATGCACTAAACTAAGATTGAAGTGGATTAAGATCTAAATAATAAGACAGAAACACTAAACTTGCTGGAAGATAAGTTAGGTAGAACTCTTGAAGACACTGGCATAGGAAAAGACTTTATGAACAAATCCTCAGTAGCACAGGAGCTAGCACAAAGAATCAACAACTGGGATCTCATCTTATTAAAAAGCTTCTCCACTGCAAGAGAAACCACCAACAGAAGTAAGAAACAACCTACAATGTGGGAAAAAATTTTTAACAGCTGTACCTCAGACAAAGGTCTACTATCAAGAATATATAAAGAATTGAAAAAAATCAGACCCCCCAAATTCAAACACCCAATTCAAAAATGGGCATCTGAAATGAACAGACATTTCTCAGATGAAGAAGTAAAAGCAGCAAATAAATGTATGCAAAAATGTTCAATATCACTGGTCATTCGAGAGAAGCAGATGAAAACAACACTGAGATTCCACTTCACCCCACAAAGAATGGCTGCTGTCAAGAAATCAACCAGTAACAAATGCTGGCAGGGGTGTGGGGAGAAAGGAACCCTTCTCCATTGTTGGTGGGAGTGCAGACTGGTGCAACCACTGAGGAAGTCAGTATGGAGATACCTCAAAGAATTAGGGGTAGAGGTCCCATTTGACCCAGCTATTCCCTTGCTGGGTATCTTCCCCAAAGAATTAAAAGAACCATACCACAGCGATATATGTGCACCCATGTTTATAGCACCACAGTTTGTAATAGCTAAAGCCTGGAAACAGCCCAAGTGCCCCTCAACTGGAAATTGGATAAAGAAGATGTGGTTTTTTAAAATAAATTGGAGTACTACTCAGCCATAAAGAATGAAAAACTAGAGTTATTTATAGCTAAATGGATGCATATTAAGGCCATACTTGTAAGTGAAATAAATAGGACACACATGTGTAAATACCAAATAGTTTCTCTCGTGTGAGAAACTGAAAATGTAAATAAGGATTAAAATGATTAAAATGAATAACTGATAATTTGAAATAGGAAAAGGTCCAAAGGTGTAGTGTAGGGGTGGTGGGAGGGAAAGGGGAAAGGGAAGAAGGGAAAGGAAAAATTATGAGAAAAGAAAAAAAAAATGGAAATGAAATCTAGGTAAATACGGAAGGGTGGAGGGGGTGAAGGGTGCACAGGTAATGGGGGAAAAAATAAGAACTAAGATACATCATGTACAGGTACAAGCACCCAATGATAAATGTAAACATATTGTATACCTAAAATGTACCAATAAAAGAATTTTTTTAAAAACAGCTGCTACATAGCAAGAGGAACCACCAACAGTGTGAAGAGATAACCCACAATGTGGGAAAAATTTTTCACCAGCTGTCCCTCAAAGGTCTATTATCTAGAATCTATAAAGAACTTTTAAAAAATCAGACCTCCCAAATTTAAAGACCCAATCCAAAAATGGACATCTGGAATGAACAGACATTTCTCACACAAAGAAATAGAGCAAACAAACATATGAAAAAATCTTCAACATCACTGGTCATTCGAGAAATGCAAATGAAAACAATGCTGAGATTCCACCTCACCCCAGAAAGAATGGCTATTACCCAAGTGCCCATCAACTGGAAATTGAATAAAGAAGATGTGGTTTTTTAATAAAATGGAGTACTACTCAGCCATAAAGAATGAAAAACTAGAGTTATTTATAGCTAAATGGATGCATATCGAGGCCATACTCTTAAGTGAAATAAATAGGACACACGTGTAAATACCGAATAGTTTCTCTCATGTGAGAAACTGATAGTGTAAATAAGGGTTAAAATGACTAAAATGAATAATTGATAATTTGAAATAGGAAAAAAGGTCCAAAAATGTTGGGGTGGTGGGAGGGGAAGGGGAAAGAAAAGAAGGGAAAGGAAAAACTATGAGAAAAGAAAAAAAATGGAAATGAAGTCTATGTAAATAGGGAAGGGTGGAGGGGGTGAAAGGCACACAGGTAATGGGGAAAAAATAAGAACTAAGATAGTCATGTACAGGTACAAACACCTAATGATAAATATAAATGAACTGTATACCTACAATGTACCAATAAAAGAACTTAAGAAAAGAAAAAAAAAACAATGGCTGCGCTCATGAAATCAACCAATAACAAAAGGTGGCGGGGGTGTGGGGAAAGAAGAACCTTACTCCACTGCAGGTGGGAGTGTAGACTGGTGCAAGCACTGTGAAAATCAGTATGGAGGTACCTCAAAGAACTAGGACTGGAAGTCCCCTTTGACACAGCTATTCCCCTGCTGGGTATCTTCCCCAAAGAATTAAAAGAATCATACCACAGCGATATATGTGTACCCATGTTCATAGGAGCACAATTCGTGATAGCTAAAACTTGGAAACAACCCAATTGCCCATCAACTGGAGACTGAATAAAGAAAATGTGGTTTTTAAAAATAAAAATGGAGTACTACTCAGCCATAAAGAATGAGAAACTAGGGCAGCTCCCCCGCCGGAGAGAGCGAGCGCGGCTGCGGGCGCGCGGGGAGCAGAGGCAGTGGCGGCCCCCCGGGCCTCCGAGTGCCCCTCCCCGACCCTCTGGCCCCCCACACAGCCAGCGCAGCCCCCAGGACTCCGCTCCCTGCGCCTCCGTCCAGCTCGCAATTCAGAGCCACTGTGGCCCTTCTCACCTGGCGGCGCAGCCTGCCCACCGCCCAAGCCACAGCCCCAGCGCCCGCGACCACGACAGTGGCGAGGGACGCCTCTGAGTCGAAGAGAGCGCAGCCTGGCCACTGGACTATTTACTCGCCTTGCTGATTGTCTACTTTTATAAGAGCTTACAACTTTTCTAAGAACTTTTGTGTACAAAGAAACTTTTTTTTAAAGGATACGTTTCTAGTTTATATTTAATCCAAAAAAGAAGGATCTTGGGCATTTTGGCGTTTGGGGCTTTTGACTTAGTTTCTAAGGATGTTTTCTTTTTCTTCGTTAACTTTGGAGTTTGGGTACCCCCGGTGCTTCAGGCTCCCGAGGACCTTCTGGGCCCCCACATTAATGAGGCAGCCACCTGGTGAGCCTGACACGGCTGTCAGCGACCCGCTGCTCCCGTCCTTCTCCACGTTCGCGTCCGGGCCGGCGGGAAGGGAGAAGACACTGCGTCCAGCAGGTGCCCTGAATAACTGCTGGCGGGAGGGGCTCTCCCATATGAAGCGACCCCCCCCCCCCCGCCCGGTGCTTCCCGGCCGCCCCTACGACCTGGCGGTTGCGACCGTGGCCACAGACCTGGACAGTGGAGCAGGCACAGCCTGCAGCGGTAACAACCCAGCCCACCTAACCCGGAGAGAGACGGAGGAATTCAATGATCTCCTACACCTAGAATTTATTCTCGCCAACTCGCTGTCTCATCAAGAGTCGCTGGCCGCCACCGTATCCTCGTCGGCATCAGCCTCATCCTCGTCCTCCCCATGGAGCAGCGGCCCAGCCGGCGCGCCCTCCACCTGCAGTTTCAGCTACCCCATGCGGGCCAGGGGCGACCTGGGCGTGGCCCCGGGCGGCACTGGAGCTGGCCACCTGTATGGCCGGGAGTCGGCGGCCCCTCCCACGGCTCCCTTCAACCTGGTGGATAACAACGATGTGAGCCCTTCGGGCGGCTTCGTGGCCGAGCTCCTGCGGCCCGAATTGGACCCAGTGTACATTCCGCTGCCGCCAGGTGGCGGGCTGAAGGGCAAGTTTGTGCTGAAGGCGTCACTGAGCGCCCCTGGAAGCGAGTATGGCAGTCCCTGGGTCATCAGTGTTAGCAAAGGCAGCCCAGACGGCAGCCACCCGGTGGTGGTGGCACCCTACAGCGGCGGAACGCAGCGCATGTGTCCCAAGATCAAGCAGGAGGCGGTGCCCTCCTGCATGGTCGGCCGGCCCCTGGAGGCCCACTTGGGCGCTGGACCGCCGTTCAGCAACGGGCACCGGCCAAGTGCACACGGCTTTCCCCTGGGGCGCCAGCTCCCGAGCAGGACTAACCCGACCCTGGGTCCCGAGGAACTGCTGAGCACCAGGGACTGTCACCCCGCCCTGCCGCTTCCCCCATGATTCCATTACCATCTGGGACCCAACTACCCACCCTTTCTGCCTGACCAGATGCAGCCGCAGGTCCCACCGCTTCACTACCAAGAGCTCATGCCACCCGGTTCCTGCCTGCCAGAGGAGCCCAAGCCAAAGATGGGAAGAAGGTCATGGCCCTGGGAAAGGACGGCCACCCATACTTGTGATTATGCGGGCTGTGGCAAGACCTATACAGCGTTCTCATCTCAAGGCACAACTGCGAACCCACACAGGTGAGAAGCCATACCACTGTGACTGGGATGGCTGTGGGTGGAAGTTCGCCCGCTCCGATGAACTGATCAGGCACTACCGCAAACGCGGGGCACCGTCCCTTCCAGTGCCAGAAGTTCGACCGGGCCTTCTCCAGGTCGGACCACCTGGCCTTACACATGAAGCGGCACTTTTAAATCCCAGAGTGGACATGACCTGCACTGCCAGGAGAGAATTCAGTATTTTTTAAAAACCTTTTACACTGTCTTCCCACAAGGGGAGGACCCAGCTGGCAAGCACAACAATCATCACGGTCAAGTTCCCAGCAGGTCAGCTTGAGAGTGTATAATCGGGAGAAAGGAGAAATCCCAAAGACATAAAAATCAAAGAACAGATGGGGTCTGTGACTGGATCTTCTATCATTCCAATTCTAAATCCAACTTGAACATGCCTGGACTTACAAAACGCCATGGGAGAGACTGGAAGTTGTGGATATCAGGGTATAAATTAGATCCATGAGTTGGGGAGGGCAGGAAGACCCGGATTTTCTTGAATTGTGTTTCGATGCAATATAAGTATAAAGATCACCTTGTATTCTCTTTGCCTTCTAAAAGCTATTAGTATGATGTTAGGAGAAGAGGAAGAAATTCAGGTACAGAAAATGTGTTTTAATGGCCTACATGATGGTGCTTGGTGGGTCTTGGTTCTAAAGGTACCAAATGAGGAAGCCAAAGTTCTTCTCAAACTGCTGCATACTTTGAAAAGGAAAATCTATTTTTGCCTTCCGATCTACATTTATGACCTAAGTCAGGTAAATATACCTGGTTTACTTTAACATTTTTATGCAGACAGTCTGTTATGCACTGTGGTTTCAGATGTGCAATACTTTGTACAATGGTTTATTCCCAAGTATGCCTTAAACAGGACAAATGTGTTTTTTCTACATAGTTCCTTGCCTTAATAAATATGTAATATAAATTTAAGCAAACTTCTATTTTGTATATTTGTAAACTATGAAGTAAAGAAATGAACATTTTGTGGAGTTTGTATTTTGCATACTCAAGGTGAGAAATAAGTTTTAAATAAACCTATAATATTTTGTCTGAATAACAAAAAAAAAATGAGAAACTAGAGACATTTATAGCTAAATGGATGCACATTGAGGCGATACTCTTAAGCGAAATAAATAGGACACACATGTAAATACCGAATAGTTTCTCTAGTGTGAGAAACTGAAAGTGTAAATAAGGACTAAAAGGTATAACAGATAATGCGGAATAGGAAGAGAAGGTGCAAAGTGGAAGGGGACGTGTGAGGGGTAGAGGAAAAGAAAGAAGGGAATGGAATATGAGAAAAAAAATGGAAACAAAGTC